>NW_018407461.1:17313-52778 GCF_002113885.1 Mizuhopecten yessoensis
CACGATACGGTGTGAACGGGATCCTTAAATGACCTAAATTGTTTATAAGGACGTAAAACCCAACCAAACCACGGACCTTTTTTTGTAGGATTTGTAATGCCTCTCATTCATCACGCGCTTGCGTTCGGATGGCAATATGAGTTGACTCTGTTCAATCAGCAATATTCGCAAGGTGCATGTAAATATTCTAATAGATATAGCCAACATTACACTCAAAATAGAAGAGCACATTACTCATGGAGCGCAATATTTCCTGGGCATATATTTATGGGAAAGCATTGTACACCAAAATCATCAGATATTTAGTTCAAATATTTGCAATTATATGACTGGTTACAAATAAATATTTGCTGGTCGTTCTAGTTATTTATAGTTTATTTTCTGTTGATTAAACAAAGGCATAACACGGTTAGATAAAGACATCAACAACAAACATAACCAATATTGACATGATTATCGCTGTTACAGATGTTCTTTTAACTGCCGAAAACTGCTAGAATTTAAATTTGACTATCCAAATACAAGCAGGAAAAAGCATGGCTGTATTCTTGATTCACCAAACCCGGTTATCACTATTAAGGCACGACATTCGATATTACTTTGATTTGACCTAGATTTAAATGACAGGTGTCGTTAATGAATTTTCAAGTTCTGGTTTCGTTTACAATCTGCCAAACGTTCAATATGATTTATTGATAACAAAATTCATAATTAAAGTTACATTACAAGGAACTATTCTTTACAGAAACCTGCGGGGGAATATTCTGATAAATTGTCCTGAAACTGCAGTTTCCTGACTGTACTTAATTTTATCAAATACCAAGATACTAGGATTTCTGACTTTCCGTACGAACAAGAGTGTGTGCCATGTTCGGATAAACTTTATTGTATATCGAGTCTGTGTTGAACAAAAATTCAAAACAGAAATGCAAATCCTGCGTGAAAAAAAATGATAGGAAAACATACATTGAAATAATAATGAATGAAGAGTATTAGACTCTTACATGACCAGGGGTGTAGGATAGGGAATATCCAACCGGGTGTAATTTCACTATCCTTCACCCTTGGGCAGGAAAGAGTATTATTCTCTCATTCCAATCACCAGAATAAGCTCAAAAACCATGAAAATGCGTTTGGACTGGCCACCATTTTGAGAATATCAATTTTTCCCCCTGCGCTTTTCAGACGAAAACGAATTAGCCAGCAATATTTATTATATCCAATATTTGCAAACAATGTTTGCGCAGAAAACTTAATCACATCTTTCTTACATGTACGATAAATAACGGTATAAAATAAACGGTTTTAATTTCATCACGTCGCCTTTTCCGCATTGCGGCATCGGAGAGTTCCAAATTTGTGACGTCACGTCATTGTTGACCCATTGCGACGTCACGTCACGGGAATGGGTTTAAGATAGAAATTTCCCACATCTCTTTCTTACCCTGGACAGCTCTATCTTACACACAAATGAGAAAAGGTTTTTCTAGATGGTGAGTACACCATTGATTTAATGGAATTTTTGGCGGATTTCATATACAAAGACATTTGATAATATAAGGATGTTTTTGTGTGTAAAAATTATAGAATAGCTGATTGATTTTATAATAGAAACAATGACATCAATTTTAATTCCGGAAAAGACAACTTGTAAAAGCTAAAAATGTAATATGTAATATATGCGTGGTCTAAATGCCAAACATATATATGTCACCGGTTGCTGTGTTATTTAACACAAGGACAGGTTGCGTATTTTCCATTTCTCTTTACTGTGCGAAACCTACAATACAGGACAATACAATAGATAAGTATATAATAGCACCTTAAACTGAATATGAACATATTTTTCAATGAAAAACTGCAAACAGAAAACGTTTATTTCCCGTTCATTAATGTCGTGTCGACGTTGTGCGCCATATTGCTCTATTAAGTCAAGTGTGAACGGAAGATAATTTTTATCTCAAAAGTGGAGAAATAGATATAGTTGCCTGTATTTATTCCGTGATCTAGATACCTTACGTATATCGCGATGATAATGCGAGATGACCCTATATGTGACGTTTCTATAAATATCAGGTGATTGGGGAGAGGCGTTGTTATATACGTAGAAATCAACGATTTCCGTATAAGTGGTACCTAGTTACACCACGCCATTTTTATAATATCACATTGTCTTATTCCTCAAAAGAAATTTATCAGTGAGCGTTGAAAAAGAACAAAGTATGTCGCATTTCGGAATGGCACAATGTGCGGGTACGGCGCTCGTCGGATCACACGATTCCCACAACCAGATAGGGCCTCTGTACGCAGATGATGATCGTGTAGCTCTCACTTTATTCGCGACACACATCACTGCTAAAAACAGAATGATGAAATCAAGTTTTCCATTATTTTTTATGTCTAATCCCACCTCTTTTGAAGTGGATCGTAAAAGAGTGTATTCAATGTCGTCAGTTTAATTTGGAATTTGTTGACAAGAGCTGCAGAACAATCCATTAAGTCGAAAGAGAATATGTAATATTACTCTTAAACGGCTGTGTATGTCAAAAGTTTGCAAAAACCTATTGAACCAGTTATGTATTATTTTGAAGAGTAAACTTCGTTTAAAGCAGGAGACGCTAACTCTGGACTCGTGTATATCTTTCCACTGTGTGTGAGTGTTTTGCTAGAAAAAGGCATGATATAAAAGCATGAAGTGGAATCAAACGTGAAAAATACTTTTGAAGTACTAATTTGACTCTTCAGCAGCAGGGCATTGAAAAGGTATGGTTAACAACACCTGAAATAAATCTACAAATAATTAGTAAAATTACGTGTGGAAAACAACAGTGATATCTGTTACTGAGGTTGTAGTGTATTTGACTGTCCGGGTATTTCTGTCCGTCCACCTCTGAGATAAGTATAACCCTTTCGGGAATCCCCGTCATTGTTAAGTGTATACAATAATTAGCGAGATATATAGAATGCAATTAATCTACGTGATTTGATGACACAATTACAACGAGTTGTGAATTCAACCCACATCCAGTCTGAGAAAGCTATCCAGGATAGTACACAGGTAACATCATTTGTAACTCAAAATTGATTAACAGACAGGAATCCATGAAAAAGTATTCTTATACAATAGTGTTACACATTTAGGAATGCATGTAAACCAGTCATAAGCAAAATGTAACGCACGTATGGAATACCAACAAGTGTAATACCATACCTCAAACCAAGCTTAAGAAACGTCCCCGAACTGTTTTGCCCAAAAGACGAACGTCGATATAAATATATATGTAGGTGTAAACTAGAGTCGAGTGTCTTTTGTTTAAAACGTAGCAAACGTATGTTTGTGTAGGAGTTTATGTTCTTACAAAAGCTTTAATCATATGAAGTTCTGCCCCCGGCCGAGACATACCAAAGTCTGTAAAACGGTAGTTTCTACTCCTGCTTAACGCTCAGCAATTTAGGAGTGGGGCGACTGGTTCGCCCCTTGTCAGTATAATGTGACCAGTAGGGGGTGTTCTGCTGGGTGTCTTCGGTAGTATGTTTCAGTGAGGTAGCACTAAATTCGGCATCAGTTCCCCGCTATCACAAGGAGACAAACAGGAGCATATCGCAGCCTCCCAAAACACACACGCATACACTACACACATACATCTTGCACACAGGGGAGGCAAGTCCTTAAATGACCATAGCTGTTGATAGAACGTTGAACAATACTAAACCAAACAAGTCATATGAAGGCAAATGCAAAGGAGGCAACACCAAAATACATGATGAGTAAAAAAGCAAATATATATTTCTCAATGATGTAATGCGAACTTATGATGCAATAACACTAGTGAATATGTATGTTTTGATTATAGTTTAGGGTCACGTGATGTGTTTATCGTCATAGTGGAACCTTATGCGATTTCCTGTTCATTACATGTTGTAGCAATGCTGATGCGCTCTTTATATACTTACATATTACCTGCATAACATTGTAAGTTATTATATTAACCAATATCTGTTGTATGGGTCAACTCATCAATCGACAAATATAGACATCAGTTATGTTCTTATCCGAACATTTCATTACTTTTGTAGTTATGGTGTTGCTGTTATGACATTAACTTAATCATAAACAGGAAAACACTGTATTGCAACTTTTAACAAAAATATATCTTTCGCGGCGGATCAAAGATTTTGTGATAAGTGATGGCAAATAACGTTTGCAGAATTAACCCTCTGATTCCATCGTATACATAACACACGAGACCGTTAACAAAATCCAAACTATTTCCGGTTCCTATTAATAGACATTGTTTTTTTTAAGTACAAAACCAACGTTGTTTAGCCTAGTTGAACTGGATATCACCAACAAGAACGAGGCGGAAATCTTTTCTGGAATTTGTTTTTGCTTTAGATTAGGGTAATTACCTCAAGGAAAAACTGAGCTATTTATTTATTTGTAAAGATCTTGTACAAACTTATCTTAATCTTTGTTGAACAGAGTAGGTAAAAAGTGTCTTAGAAAGGTACGTTTCTTTCCATATATTTCAATACACGATAGGGAGCACAAAAACAATACTTATTCACGTATTTCATACAATAACATAATAGTGATTTCAAGTAAAATGAAAAAGAAATCCACCATTGAAGTTGGGAAATTTTCATTTTCATATCCGGATTTCAGCCGACATCATAACTGATTTTCCAATTAAATAATAACTGTTAATAACTGTCATGTTATTCAAATTTGTCCGTGACAGTGACAGTTCGAAGGGTACTAGACATAAATTGGTTGTTCACGTACACAAAACTCATGTTGGTATAAAATCATGAGGTATTAAATTATAATGCCCGGATATTAATGTTCACGTGATCTACACTCGCAAATATGACACAACCGAAAGGTTATAAAACATATGCGTTCCATGTCTACGTGTTTTAATGCTACATGAAGCTCAAAAACAAAAGTTGTTTGGTGGACTAGTAAGGTTACATGGAGTATTAAATAGGAATACAAGGAATTTGTCAGCAGTTTTCAGAAAAATACATAGAGTTTACTACACAACGAGTGTCGGTTTATTAACATGTTTATCTAACTAGAGTTAGTTAATTTTCAAACTTTAAAAAGACACGAGGTTTACCGATTGTCTTTTTAAAGTTTGAAAATTAACTAAGGAGAGTTAGATAAACATGTTAATCAACCGACACGAGTTATGTAAATTGTTTCTGTCACTATTTTTTCAACTGACGGGTGCGGACTGGCGTGAACTTGTTTATATGCACCCTTTTGACACGCTTAGTAATATATATAAGAGTGTGATAAACTCATTGATATTCAAAACACGTAGATTTATTTTTAAGCGCCATGAAACATTAATTTCGTTTCACAAAACAAGAATATATAAAACATGTACATTTGATAATGTAACAAATAATAAAACAGTCGAAATCGACTTGTTTCTGTTGCACTATTTACGCCGAGGCTCTTCCGCGCCGGAGAAAGGCGTGATTAAACCGCCTAGTCAATGTAGCTATAAATAGTTACAAACAGTTTATATTGGCGGGGATTCTGGACAAGAAAGTTTCTTTTTCTTTAATCACTTTCGTCAAAGTACAGCACTCGTGGTCGTTTTGGTGCAGCATGGTTTATTCTAATGTGAAATGTTCCACCATATATTGGTCCACTGAAAACACAAAGGTGGCGTTGGTCGAAGCCACAATCGCACGTCATACCTGCTGAATGTGTGCATCTCCTGATGGACCAGCTGAGGTGTTGTTGGATATGACATCTGATATCGCCTTGTGTTTTTAGTGTTACGACTGGAGTAGGAGTTAATGCTCTGGATGTTGCGATGACCTGAAATCTAGAATAGAATGCGATGATAAGTCCGGTGATTTGGGGTATTTTGTGCAAATTTGTGATTAAATGAGATCGATTGGATAAATTGTGATTGGATTTTATAATTCTTAATACTGAGATAAGTCTCTTTCTTCGACCAGTTTTGACTAGAATCAAGCTTATTGTTAATTGTATGGTTTGTTAATTAATGGCTGTTTACTGGAGGCATATTATCTAGATAGATCTACCTGCATTATTTGATTTGGGGGTACTCCACTGTCCTTCAACTTCTGTATTAGGTATTTTTTTGCCATATTCGACATGGATTTTCCCCAGTTTGTTTTCGCCGACTGGTTATGCTTTATACTACTTTCTTGGGGGATTTTCACATGTTGGTGTTGGCCGATATATAAAACGGACTGTCGTCTAAGCAATATAACACTGGCCGGGGTTGTTTGTACAGGTTTTAGTCGATCGCAGGACAGCGGGATGTCCATGGGGGTAGTGCCCTTACATTTCTTGGGTTGGAACCTGGTCTGGTTTTGGTTTGGCGTTCATTGTATTGCAAATAATTGTCATTTCCCGAGTCGTTACACACGACCACATCACTCCATTTCATTTCGTGATGTTCTGTACTGCCCCGCATTCCGAAATGTATGGTGTTGTTTAATTTCAAATCAATTTTATTGTATTTAAAACACAATTGGATTAGGCACAGGCATTGCCTATTAAAGCCCTTTCCAGAAAAAAATACACACATTTCATACATTCATATATATAGAGAGAGAGTATTATAGAAAAAATATAGTATATCTTCAAATTAATAGGAGAATACTAGAACCATTTAATACTTGTTCACAGAAAATAATAACTAAAATATCATAGATTTTAACTTTTCAATTACTTTAGTATATTTACTGTATACACAGTGCCATCCTTCCCAATTACACCAGAGTTAATGTTATAAAATAGCAAATACAAACACATTGTAAGATGATTTTTAATATAGTTTAAGTTAAAATCTTTCAGATTTTTCAATATACTCCAGAACACATGAGAGAATAAATGTATTTGATTCACCACTGCTAAGGTTTATATCACCCTTAGTGAAAGTATTAGTATTTAAGATGATGTTATCAATTCGTTATGATAAGATAACGCATAGAATAAAACTTATTTTTCATTTATATATTTTGGTCCATTGAGGAAGAAGCGATTTGCATCTTCAATAATATAACCACAGTCACAATTATGGTTATCTGTAAGATGATCATTATATAAATCTGATTTTAATTGGCTGACTTTATTCCGTAGTTGACATAATGTTATAGTTAACTTCCTGGAGCCACCGTATTTAAAAATATCTGTACAGTTAGATGGTTGCAAAACGTGTGTGCTATCTTTAAGTAATTCCAGTTTTAACTGGCTCAATGAAGTGAGTTTTGGAAAAATAGTCTGACCTATTCAATAGAGACATCATTCAAGGAAAAAAGCTATTTTTATACAGGTTGGTTCTGCACAAGGGAACAATATAATGTCTTTGATGTCTAAGGCGAGGATTAATATCTTTATTAAAATATGGTAAAATACAATCATAAAGATGGTCAGGACAGTCATACTGCAGTATCTTGAAAAATAACATACATTGATAATTAACACGTCTTATTTTTAGATATCTACACCAACTTCCTTATATATTAAGTTATGACTTGTACCTCTTCTCAAACCTGATACTGATTCCAATCAATCACTTTCACCCTGGGTGCAATTAGCACAAGCATATTCTAGTGTTCTAAATGATTTATGAATTATTTCAAGAGATTTTCTATCTAGCTTGTGTTTGAGCATTCGCAATATTTGTAGTTTTGTACAGCTTTTTTCATATATATAATTAACTTGATCTGACCATGATTTACGACTATTAAAAAAACAAACCAAGATGTTTATGATTTTTGACATTTATAATAACACTATTTGAGAATACCAAATCTAGATGAGATGTCTCAGAATTATTTTTATTAGACATTAGTAATGATTCAGTTTTACTTGGATTAAATGTTATTCCCAATGTATCAGCCCAGAGAGACATTCTCCTTAAATCCTCATGAAGAATATCTGCAGCATGTCTGCCATCACCATCTATCAAAAAGTAAAGAGAAGTGTCATCAGCAAAGAGTTTGACATGGGAGTGGAGTTCATCTTCTAGGTCATTGATAAATATAAAAAATAAATAAGGCCTGAGAACCGAGCCTTAAGGTACACCAGCTTTTAATGTTTATAAATTTGACTTGTAACCATCTATTATTCCTTTTGTTGTCTATCAGGAAGATAGCTGTGAATCCAGTTCAAAACGTCGTCACAAATTCCATATTTCTTCAATTGTAAATCAATCCACTGTGCCAAACCCTGTCAAAAGCTTTGCTGATGTCACAAAATATTATCCTTGCCTCTTTTCCTTGATCAAGTTGTTTTGAAGCTTCATCATATAAATATATTAGTTGGTTAACTGTGGAGTCCTTGGGAAGGAAGCCAGACTGTTTTTTTAGATAACATTATTCTCAGATGTATGGTGTTGTTGAACTAGGCGGTTCGTAAGAGGGATTCATGATTGTCATTACACAACTGCTTTCGTATAATTTGGTGATGTCTTCATCAGAATTAGAATCAGCTTTATTTTCTAAATTTCCCTTCCCACCCTTTTTCGATTTTTTTCGATTTGTTTCGTTTTGTTTTGAGGACCTCTGTCACTTTTTGAAATTCTTTACTTGTCGAAATTTGAAAGCCGTAATCATTACATTTCAGGTGCCTGTCAACACTGCATGAATTTCCCCTAATAGTACTAGGTTATATATCTTTTCCATACTTTAATTTCACATTCATAAAAAATATGCAAAGAGGTTTGTATAGTTCCTGAGGTGGTATTTGAATAATTGGCCGTGACTCCCTAAGATTTTGGCAGAAAAATACTGACAGTTTGTTCATGTCCGATTCGGTGTTCCTATTCTGTTCGTCTCTAATGTATTTATCTATATCAATGTTGATAAGTTCGTCATCGGAATCGGGTAGATGTTTGGCGTTTTTGATGAGGGAATGGGCAGAATGGCGCATTCTTCTTGCCGGGAATCGGCGGAGCCTAACTTTGTTATGATCTGGGGGAGGGTGAGGGAGGGTCTGGGGAGGGGCATTGTCGATGAGATGACTCGCCCGGGGATTATATCAAATCTGTACCTGGCCTCGGTGACCATCTAACCGCTTACGAAATACCCAAAACGTTACCCTTCTCTCCCCCACAAAGCTTCACTCGATCACCTATCTGTACCAGCGGCAGCATTGACTACTCGGACGACCGTTCAGATTCAAAAAATGGTACGGGGTCAAAGTGCATATTTTCAGCCAATCAAAATGCCGGAAGGTGTTCAAATACAAGACTCTAACAAGTTGCAACATTATTAAACTGGTTCTTATGTCATACATATTTATTTTTGTTTTATATTCATAAATATATGGAGGTTTCATCCTGTGTAGTCGCTGTTTTATAATTGTATTAAATGTACGTCCCTGCAATATCAGAATCGTCCTTCGATGTCATTTACGTTAACAGTGTTTGTCTTCTTCCTTTCTTCAGCTTGAATTGTTGGAGAAATGTATGACATATATGTAAATGTTGGTTATGTCAATAATCACATTGTCAGGGTTGTCGTTTCAAACAAATCAGAAATAAAGAGCGAGTGTAGCTCATGAACAGTAGCTACTGTTACATAAACCAGTGACCGCGAAGTTACTCCTATGACCTTACAAGTGACTGGTAAGCTCATTCAAATTCTCGCCAGTATGTCACATTTGATTGTCTCTATCTATATAACGGGGCACATCCAAATGATCGTTTATTGACAATTCGGTATTGAATGAACTGTAAAAGTAATTCTTTAACATATTCGATCAAGAATAATGAAGGTGTCAGCTCATTATTTGTATACAGTCGAGCCAGGTTATAATAAATTTCTCGTTAGAACATTTTCTTGCAATATGACGGGTGTTCAATGTTATATGCATTACTATTCAAATAGGTTCCGGTGGCCGGAGAGAATGGACGTGAAATGACCAGCTCCAAGTAACGTAATGTGATGTGATTGATATTGACTCGTCATGGTTTGCTTGACTCATTCTACACGATATTTTTAATCTTCGGATAATGCTGAACATAATTAAGCATATAAACTAGCTACTTATACGGGTAAGCTCCACATACCCGTATATATATATATGTACCCTATACACGACTAGTGGTCACTTTTTGAGCCGCCATGTTTCGCTAATACAAACTGTGTATATACGTGTCTTTCCACATTATTCTTCATATACTGTACTATATTCATCATGAATTCGGCTATTAAGAAGAGTATAAGCACTATTAACGCAATCACTGACCCTGATGTTATTGGTGAAGTTGTTTCTCAACTTTTGAGTAATGACCTTTTCAAGGACACATTGATTTCTAAACTTGGGATCCCTGACATACAGAAACAACTAGCTGATCTCCATAGGAGACAGGACGATCTAGAACAATATTCCCGGAGAAACTGTCTTAAGTTCCGAGGTATTCCTGAGGAAGAACACGAAAGCACTGATACTCTAATTATTGATGTATGTAACTCTTTTCTTGGTGTGATGGTAACGGAGAGCGATATAAGCCGATCCCACAGAGTGGGTCCCAAGTCTGGTAAATTCCCTCGTGACATCATTGTCCGATTTATCTCGTACCGTGTACGTGCTTCCGTGTACGCTGCCAGATTCTCACTTTTTGCCAAAGATTCTGACAAGAGTAATGGATCCTCCCCCTCCAATCAACGTGCATTCAAATTATTTGTCAACGAGGCCCTAACGAAGCAGAGAGCGATGGTATTTTCTAAAGCCCGTTATTTAAAATCAACAGGAGCCATATCTGGAACATGGACCAACGACGGGAGAATTGTAATCAGGCATAGTAGTGGAACCAAAGCCCAAGTCACCCACCTTAGCGAGTTAGATTCCTACCCCGACCCTCCTCAACAAGAACACCGACACGATCCCACAACCCGTATCAGAACTCTAGCCTCTCAACACGGTCAACGTACATCCAACAAACCCAAACCTAAGCCTGATACTACAGCCTCATTCACTTCAGGCAACCGATTTGACTCTCTTTCCCAAGTTAAATAATTATGTGACCTTATATTCAGTATTATGTTTGACTAAATATCAGTCTTTGTTTTATGAATTTGATGAATATTACTATTCTGAGTAGGCTACATGTATATGCTGATGACATGGAACTTGTATTTTGACAAATGAAGATACGCTATACAAAAAACACAAGTACATGTATATTTACTATATTTTGTGTATTAGTATTACTGTAATTTCAATGTGTGTGCTGAAGTATACAACACATACTTCAGCAATTATGCATTTATCTTTGTTTATAATGAAATCTATATATAAATATATAAAAAAGCACTCTGTAAGTGATATAATATGAATCTATTGATGCACGTGTGTGCATCTAATCAGTGACCAAAATATCTCTTTAATATCATGTTTTGCTCATGGTGTTACTGGTTATAAATGTTCTACATGCATTATATATATATATATATAAAACATTATAACATTCATTATTTGGTATGAACATTCAGTATAAAATTATTCTATCATACATAATATTTTATATGAAATTATCATTATGACTTATCTGTAATATATGTTATTGTTGTATGACATGCCCTTTGTGTTTAAACATATTACTATATACACTGTATGTTATATATAACCCTTTATAATGTATGTCAATTTAATAAGAATGAAGATCACTATACACGTGTAGAGACCCAAGATAATATAGGATTTATATCCTATGGTATCATAGAAATTTAACAACCATTATGCTAATATTTTTAACGTCTAGCCTAAGATGTTCTATATCTTATCTTGCTTACTCTTCCTGAACTTCACTATGTATAGTTACATGTATGTGGTGTAATGTTGATAAAAGAAAAAAACTCATTCATCCAGTAACTATTTTTTTTTTTCATTTTTAGTTTCTATAGGCGCATGCAATCTCAACTTTACTGCCACTGTAAGTTTACATGCATGAGCAACTATGTGCTCACCAATAATTCGCATGGCATTGAACTATAGTATTTCGTACGCGTACTTTTCATGTACACGTACGTATTTTATTGGAACTTACCGTTCAAGTGAATATTAAAATCCTATCACTTCAATAAATTATCCATAGCAACTACACATCCTCTTTCTCTTATACTCATTTTTTATTTAGCTACACGTATGAAATACACGTGAAATCAACACGATCGCTTTTCGCGTGCGCTTGTACAAACACCATGATATTGCTTACGTGTCTCTACCTATTGTTGATCGGCTGGATTTAATTTATAAAAACAGCCCGTTATCTCTATACACTCGCAATAGAAAGACGACTACGCGTTTGTGAATTGTTGCAAATGATAATCTAGTGGTGTTTTTCGTTAGTATAGTTATTGTGTTGATCACAGGGGCTTGTGGAGTTCAACATAGATATTTCACATACATGTTTTCTCTTATACTTCTACTACTGGAATGTCTATTTAATCGATCAAAATATTCTTATTTTTAATGTTTTACCTTTTCTGCATATGTATGCTCTATATTGATATTAATGACCATTGCAAGTGTATCATAAAATGATGGATGTATTATATATGTATTACTCGAAGACCTATGTTTTCAAACATCTCAAGCACATTGATGAGTCGTTTCCGCTTCCGTTTAATAACATGTGTTTGTGTGTTATTGTTGTGAGTGTGTGTATGGAAGTTGTATTGTCCTGTCTGTTTTATTGTTATCTCACATTCTTGCTCAACTACTGTTCATATGTCCCGCCTGAAGAAATTTTCAACAGCTGGATGATCGACCGAGCCCACTCTGCCCGCTTTTTCTACATTGACAATGGGTAATATATTAGATTTCCAGGTTTTCTGGACTATGGTAACGGTTGATCACTGGCAGTTTTCTAAGCGCATACATATTTGTATGGAGTTATGTCATGGCTTTCATTACTCTTATTTACACTTAATTGACATGTTTACCTATTTTATCAATATGTCTTACTTTCTTGTTTCGCATTTTATAGTGTTATCCTGTTGTTGTGACATCGAAAGTAATCCTGGACCTAAACATAATCTGAATCTGGTTCATCTCAATGTGCGATCTCTCAGAAATAAAACCCCACTTATTGAAGCCGAGTTTGAAAATAATGATATTTTATGTATAACTGAATCTCACCTAAATCCCCTGATATCTGATTTTGACATTCAAGTACAACCCTTTAATCCAATTCCTCATAGAAAAGATAGAACTACTGGTCCGGGGGGTGGGGTTATAGTGTATCATAAAAATACTGTTGTAACAAAAAGAAGGCTGGACTTGGAAAGGGATGATGTTGAATTACTCTGGTTAGAAGTTTTAATTAATACTCATAAATTTCTTCTCGGGTGTATATATAGACCAGATAGTAATATTGAATACTGGGATAAACTTGATGATACCTTAACAAGAGCTTCTGATACTTCATTGGATATTATACTTACAGGTGATATTAATATTAATATGCTTAATGTACCGCTTAATGATCATTTATCAAGACTCCTTATAAAGCACAACTTAACTAGTCTTATTAAGGAACCTACACGAATAACACCTGCTAGTGCCACTTCTATTGATGTCATCTTTACTAACAACCTAAACTTAATTAAAAATACTTATGTATCACCACCATTCTGTAGTGACCATTCATCAGTTCATGCCCAAATCTCTTTTACTGTATTTAAACAAGTGAATTATAAGAAAACTATCTTGAAATATGATGAAGCTGATTTTGAAAGTATGAATAATGCTCTTCTTAATATTGATTGGTTGAATTTGTCATTAAATCTGGACTCTGATGCATTTAACTCATTCATAATTAATTCAATCATAGAACAAGTCAATAGTTTCATCCCTACCAAAGTTATTACTGTACGCCCAAATGATAAGCCATGGATGAATAACATTATTAGGCTGAAAATGAGACAACGTAATAGAATTCATAGAAAGGCCAAAGTAACAAATAATCCGCACTACTGGGAAAGATTTCGTATACTCAGGAATGAAACTATTGACTTGATTCGTGAGGCAAAAGCAAATTATATCCAAAAACTTGAAAATTGTCTTAATGAAAACATGGTCTCCCCAGACAAATGGTGGAAAATTGCAAAATCTATTACTAATTTCTCCAATAAATCCTCTTCTATTCCTCCTCTTGAACATGATGACCAATTCATTCACCATCCTCTTGACAAAGCAGAAATCCTTAACAATCACTTTACTAATATCTCTTCGTCATCCCCTGACCTTGAATTACCTCAGACAGCACAGCCCTATACTCCATACTCACTAACTAACATTCATATCACTGAACAAGATGTATCTGACCAAATTAATATTCTTAATGTAAATAAACCCCCTGGCCCTGATGGTGTAATCCCTAAAGTTGTAAAAAAATTGAGTAACTCTCTTGCATTACCCCTCTGTCTTTTATTTAATAAAACACTTGAATCAGGAATATTACCAAATAGATGGAAACAAGCAAATATAAATGCTATATATAAAGGGAAGGGTTCATCAAATGATGTTTTAAATTATAGACCAATCTCAATAACCTCATGTTTCAGTAAAATAATGGAAAAAATTGTCTTCAAAAATCTTTACAACTATCTAATAGAAAATTCTATCTTAACTAAGCACCAGTCTGGCTTTATACCAGGTGATTCTACTGTTAATCAACTACTATTTATTTATAATGAAATTGTTAGCAATATGGACCAGGGGAAGGAGCTCAGATTTATTTTTTGTGATATTAGCAAAGCTTTTGATAGGGTGTGGCATAAAGGTCTCTTACATAAACTTAAAACGTATGGAATTGATGGAAATTTACTTTTATGGTTTGAAAATTATCTCTCTGATAGATTGCAAAGAGTCACCACTGAAGGTTATCACTCACAGTTTAAGGGTATAAATGCAGGGGTACCTCAGGGATCTGTTCTGGGACCTTTACTATTTCTCCTTTATATTAATGACATCACTGACAATGTTTCAACTAATATTAAGCTTTTTGCAGATGACACCTCCTTATATGTAATTATAGATGAAAACCCAGCACATGCAGCACAAGTTCTGACAAATGATCTCTCTAACATTGGTGAATGGGCAGGTATATGGGACATCAAGTTCAACCCTACCAAAACTAAATCTGTAATATTTTCTAGAAAACATAACAAACATCACCCTCCAATAACTTTCCAAAACAGCCAAATCACTGACTCAACAGCACATACACACTTAGGACTGACTTTAAAAGATGATGCATCTTGGAATCAACACATTCTGAATATATATGAAAAAGCTTATAGTAGATTAAATATTCTTCGTTACATTAAAACTAAAGTCAATCGTAAATCATTAATTAAAATTTATATAGCATTTATCAGGCCAATTTTGGAATATGCAGACATAGTATGGGATAATTGCACTCAACAATCTAAAGAACTTCTAGAATCTATTCAATTAGAAGCAGCCAGAATCATTACTGGACTTCGATCTGGAACATCTCATAATAAACTTTATAATGAACTTGGTTGGGAAACTCTGTCAACAAGAAGAAATAAACACAAACACATAATGATGTATAAAATAATGCATGGGCTGTCACCTCAATACTTACAAGATGTCTTAAATCCTTTCATTAACAATCAAAACAATAATCCCTATTTCCTCAGACAAACAAGACTGTTTAATCCACCAATATGCAGAACTAACAATTATTTTGACAGTTTCCTCCCTCTAATGTGCCGCACAACTAACACTACTGATAATGATCTCTTAAACTCCCCAACTCTTGCAACCTTTAAACACAAACTAAATAAAGATATTATTATCGATAATGAATCAACCTTAATTTTTAAAACTGAAGGTGATAGACGGGCCAACATTATTCTTTGTCAACTTAGAAACTTATGTAGCAATTTAAATTTTGATTTATTCAATGACCATTTAACTGACTGTCCCTCTTGTGCTTGCTCTTTTGAATATGAAACAGTTTTCCATTACTTTCTTGAATGTCCATTGTATAATGATCTCAGACTTACTTTATTTACTTCTGTTGATAATTATGGAAATCATAACCATATTGATACAAACATTTTTCTACAAGGCTGTCCTGATTGTGATGGACTAACAAACAGACAGTTACTTAATGATGTACAGTTATTTATTGGTAAATCTAGGCGTTTTAATCTCTATATGATCTAACCAGCCATGACCTTATACTTTATACTTTTATACTTTACTATTCCTATTCCAATTATACTCCACAAATAAGTAACTTTACCTACTTTTCTATAAATGTTATTCTTCTACGGACATAGGAGTTTTAAGTTGAGCATGTTTGTTTGTTGTTGTTTGTTGTAAGATTTGTTCAATCTGTCTTGTTTTACAGTTTCCATCTTATACATTGAATTACACATAGACTAGCTATCTATTTTCATATTAAACTACAATACCTTAACAGTTTTGGCGACTGTGACCTGTGCATATATTTGCACATGGACTTTTGGTCAATGTCTGGCAATATCTGTGTGATTTGATAGCTATATAGCTTATATACAATTATAAAATGTTATAAAAATAAATAATACCTGTGGAAGTGTTTTGTGTGTGATGTGAGAAGTGTGAATGTATTTGTATTTCAGTTATGTTAATTAAGAAGGAGTTACATCCCTTTAATATTTTTTTTGTATAATTTTCATTTCAAAATTGATGTATTAACTTAATCAAATAACAATAATAGAATCCATTAATTTAGCCACCGCTGGAGAGAATTTATATAGGCTTTGCCTGTTATTCCATCCAATTGACTTGTATCATCTTCGTCAATAAAATTTGTTGAAATGAAATATGCATTACCGTGCCTAGAAATATCTCCGTAATGTAGCGACAACACTCTAAATGACAAATCCGTAGTACCGCAAGTATTAAACAAATGTGCATACAAATGGTATTTTCAACAATTTTGACCGATATACGATGGGAAAAAAGTCCAGCATACACAACTATTTACGAGATTGCGATTGAATTAAAAGCACATTGATGATACGCACTGAAGCGAACAGATCGTCAAGAACATCAGTCTGTACCTGTAAATTACCGAGAACGGTTTGTAAAATGTTATTACATCGACTAGTCACCCGAATCGGAATCATTGACAAGCTAATCGAGTGAGACATAACAAGTACAAACGCGTCGCGTCTCCACACCTGTTATTTACCTTACCTGGCTATTAATTCTGGCCACTGATCATTACCCTTCTAACTGATATTGTTTTAAAGTAGTTAGTGGTCATGGGGAATGAAAAAAACCTTCATTTACAGATTTTCAATGTAATCGGGTTCAATGTAACTGAAAACAATAATGACAAAATATGTGATCCGAGAACATTTGATGAGTTAATGTCTATCACCTGTGATTATACAAATACCTGTGACATTTCCTAGGTATATGATAGCTTATACGATTAAAACGTGTTCGCGATGGCCGAGTGGTTAAGATATCTGACCGTCTATGATCACCTGCTCTCCAAAGCCGTGTTGCTGGTTACAGGCTTACGGGAGGCAAGGTACTGGCCTCTGGCAGGTCAGATACTTCGTCTTCTTCCGCCACCAAAACCTGGCACGTCATTAAATGACCATAGATGTTATTATGACGTACACAAAAGAAAAAGAACATATATGATTGAATTAGATTTTTTTTTATTAAATGTGTTAGCAATTATTCAGCATTGAAGTTGAACATCGGTATTAAGTTCTAATTTTATAATTATGTTATCAAGAAATATGTTAGAATTGCATGTAGTTCATATCAATATACAAATAAACTCTTAAGAAAAAGTGTCAAAATTGTAGACAATTTGATTACCTAAAAGGCGCATGAAATATAGAAACAAAAATATATATTTAAAGATTATCTGGAAAATATTTCCACATTTAATTATTCGATTTCACTTTGACCTCGGTCTTGAAATTTCTTTGCCAAACTGCCAAACATCGAAAAAATCTGACACGAAGGAAGTTATCAAACAATGACAGTTTTGTACTGTATCTGGTTACTATGTCTAAAAAATTGATATGTATGCTAACAGTACCACGACGCAGGAAATTAAATGATATTTTGTTGACGTGTTGACCCTTAGGGAGCAGATAGTGAGTAATTCATATGAACAAATGGTCTTTTTTGGAGTATTTTTTTCAAAAGCACGTAGATAAGATTATAGGGTCTTTTATATATTTTTTCGATAGTTTTTATATCAACGGCTTAGTACAAAAATTGAATGAGATAATCATTTACTGAAAATGATTTACTTATTTGAACATTTGAGTTTTTTGACAGAGCAAGACTGTGCGTTGATATGGAAATCTGTCTAAAAGCTATTTATGTTATTTAAATTTATTGTTTATAAGAAGAAGTACTGCCATAACATCATCGCCTAGTACAATCTATTGTGAGACTAGAAGTGACCAACCGTTCATGCCATTAGTTGATTGTGACATCATAGCTAGAACAATAGATGAATACCACGTGACAGTTCTTATAAATCTGGACATCAATTACCAAAATGCAGTTAATTATTCTAGATCATAATTTTCTTTCATATCCTTAACTAGCAAACAACAAATTCGATTTTATTTATTTAACATAATATGACTGTGATTTCACTGCTGTCATGGCATTATATACTCAATGAACAAAACATAAATTTCAAAATAAACAAAGTATAAATTTAAATTATTTATATAAAAATGCTATAATATAAAATATTGATACTGTATTTAATTGTCTTGTGCATTTAAAAAACGGTTATGGATTTCGAGCATTATCTGTAAATATGACAAAATTGAAATAACGTTAATGAGTCATTAGACATTTAGTAACTGAAATTGTCATTGCTGGAAGAATCGGTGCTGTAATTTTTTTCAAAATAACAGAGTATATATACATGAATACCTAATTCAAACATATAAACTGTGTGCACACTACTTTATTCTTGATATCTTATACAATGACTTTAAAACCTATCAAGATTTTCAATATGCTAATCATGTCTGGGTAAAAACTTATGTCATTTTCAATTCTTTTGAACAGTATTGTTATATTGCATTCGGCATCAATACAAATGTTTTCAAATTAGACCATATGAAAACTGAAGAAGATGGACAAGTCTTACCACACTACCGAACCTAATTATGCGAAGATGAATTTCTACAGCATTTGAGTTCTTCTACAAAATGTTCAAATAACGTGTAATTTTTATGTCAAATACATCATTGAACGTTCATATAATTTTTTGGAAATGTTATGTAGCTTCCAGACTACGTTTGATTCAAGTGACGTCTTTTAAATTAGAGTTTATTAAAGTAAAATAACATGTCTGATCCGCTTACAAATCGATAGCTGTTCAATTATTACAGTTTACAAATACAAATTTGATATACCTGGTGTTCTACAAAAGATTAAAATCATACAACAGCAATGCGGACTAACACTGAAGTCGGGATAAGCATGATGTGTTCATACACAAAATGTCTTAACTAACAGCGTATGATCATAGAAAAACATGTCCAGAATAACAATATTAAAATATATACAAAAAAATCGGGTTAATAAGAAATTCACACATATAATCCCAAACTAGGGTGGAATTATGATTAAAATATAATCGGGACATACAGAGTACATGTATGGTCATAACAATAGTTTAGACTAACACAAAAAACAAAGAAAATACAAAAGTGTCAATAAAACCACACTCGAACCCAAATTGAACTAAATGCTGTATTTAATTGTTTTGTGGATTTTTTAATTAGTTTTGGATTTCGATCATTAAGAGACCCTTAACTGTTATCTGTTAATTTGACAAAATTGAAATGACGTTAACAAGTCATTACACATTTAGTAACTGAAATTGTCATTGTCGGCGGAATCCGTGCTGTTCGATTTTCAAAAATAACAGGGTAAATATACTCAAATACGTATAGACGTGTTTCAAACATATATACTGTGTACACCTTAACTTGATATCTTCTACAATGACTTTAAAACCTGTTACCATTTTCAATGTGCCTATCATGTCTGCGGAAAACTAATACTTTTATCAATGCATTTGTACAGTGTTGTTAAACTGCATTCGGCTATAGCAACATTCCACATGTTTCCAAATTAGATCATAAAGTAAACTCAAGAATGTTGACAGATTTGAGTCGTACCGATTGACTGATCAACAGGTCTTACTATTCTACCGAATCCTACCTTGCGAAGATAAATTTCTACAAAATTTTCGATTAAAATGTTTTTTTAAGTCAAATACATCATTTGACATTTCTATTATTTATTTTTAAATGTTATGTTGGTTCCTGATTCTTTTCGATTCAAGTCACGTCTATTAAACGATGGTTTATTGAAGTCGAATCGCATGTCTGATCCGCTTACGAACCGATAGCTGTTCAATTATTACAGTTTACAAATACAAAATTGTTGTAGCTGGTGTTCTACAAAAGATTAAAATCATACAACAACAATGCGGACTAACACTGAAATCGGGAAAAACATGATGTGTTCATACACAAAATGTCTTAACTAACAGCGTATGATCATAGAAAAACATGTCCAGGATAACAATATTAAAATATATACAAAAAATTCGGGTTAATAAGAAATTCACACATACAATCCCAAACTAGGGTGGAATTATGATAAAAATATAATCGGGACTTACAGAGTACATGTATGGTCATAACAATAGTTTAGACTAACAAAAAAAAAAAAAAAAAAGAATACCAAAGTGTCAATAAAACCACACTCGAATCCAAATTGAACTAAATGCTGTATTCAATTGTTTTGTGTATTTTTTTAATTAGTTTTGGATTTCGATCATTAAGAGACCCTTAAATGTTCTCTGTTAATTTGACAAAATTGAAATGACGTTAACAAGTCATTACACATTTAGTAACTGAAATTGTCATTGTCGGCGGAATCCGTGCTGTTCAATATTCAAAAATAACAGGGTAAATATACACGAATACGTATAGACGTGTTTCAAACATATAAACTGTGTACACATTACTTGATATCTTCTACAATGACTTAAAACCCTGTTATCATTTTCAATGTGCCTATCATGTCTGCGGTAAATTAATACTTTTATCAATGCTATTGTACAGTGTTGTTAAACTGCATTCGGCTATTGCAACATTCCACATGTTTTCAAATTAGATCATAAGGTAAACTCAAGAATGTTGACAGATTTGACTCGTACCGATTGACTGATCAACAGGTCTTACTATTCTACCGAATCCTACCTTGCGAAGATAAATTTCTACAAAATTTTCGACTAAAACGTTTTTTTAAGTCAAATACATCATTTAACATTTCTATTATTTATTTTTTAAATGTTATGTTGGTTCCTGATTCTTTTCGATTCAAGTCACGTCTATTAAACGATGGTTTATTGAAGTAGAGTCGCATGTCTGATCCGCTTACGAACCGATAGCTGTTCAATTATTACAGTTTACAAATACAAAATTGATATAGCTGGTGTTCTACAAAAGATTAAAATCATACAACAACAATGCGGACTAACACTGAAATCGGGAAAAACATGATGTGTTCATACACAAAATGTCTTAACTAACAGCGTATGATCATAGAAAAACATGTCCAGGATAACAATATTAAAATATATACAAAGAATTCGGGTTAATAAGAAATTCACACATACAATCCCAAACTAGGGTGGAATTATGATTAAAAGATAATCGGGACTTATAGAGTACGTGTATGGTCATAACAATAGGTTAGACTAACACAAAAAACCAAGAAAATGCAAAAGTGTCAATAAAACCACACTCGAACCCAAATTGAACGGAATGCTGTATTTAATAGTTTTGTGATTTTTTTTAATTAGTTTTGGATTTCGATCATTAAGAGACCTTAACTGTTATTTTGACAAAATTTGACAAAATTGAAATGACGTTAACAAGTCATTACACATTTAGTAAGTGAAATTGTCATTGTCGGCGGAATCCGTGCCGTTCAATTTTCAAAAATAACAGGGTAAATATTCACGAATACGTGTAGACGTGTTTCAAACATATATACTGTGTACACATTACTTGATATCTTCTACAATGACTTTAAAACCTGTTATCATTTTCAATGTGCCTATCATGTCTGCGGTAAACGAATACTTTTATTAATGCTTTTGTACAGTGTTGTTAAACTGCATTTGGCTACATTCCACATGTTTTCAAATTAGATCATAAAGTAAACTCAAGAATGTTGACAGATTTGACTCGTACCGATTGACTGATCAACAGGTCCTACTATTCTACCGAATCCTACCTTGCGAAGATATTTTTTTTTACAAAATTTTCGAATAAAATGGGTTTTTTTAAGTCAAATACATCATTAAACATTTTATTATTTATTTTTAAATGTTATGTTGGTTCCTGATCATGTTCAATTCAGGTCATGTCTATTGAATGATGGTTTATTAAAGTAGAATCGCATGTCTGATCCGCTTACAAACTGATAGCTGTTCAAATATTACAGTTTGCAAATACAAAATTGATATAGCTGGTGTTCTACAAAAGATTAAAATCATACAACAACAATGCGGACTAACACTGAAATCGGGAAAAACATCATGTTTTTATACACAAAATGTCTTAACCAACAACGCATGGAATTATTATAAAAAAAATAATCGGGACTCAGAGAGTACATATATATGATCGTGACAATAATTTCGACTAACAGAAAAAAATACAAAAAAATACCAAAATGTCAATAAAACCACACTCGAACTCAAAATCAATAAAAAAACAAAAAAGGAATAAAAGTTCTATTTACATGGAAACCCTTGAAAACGTACGGGGAGAAGAAAACCGAATGTTTCGAAAGGGTAAGCGTCAACGAATATTACCATGCACAATGCAGGTCTTGAGCATACACAAATATTTTCTCCAGACTAACAGTTCTTCAACATACACACAGTAATTAATTCGGTGTAATGTATGTACTATCTCTGGATTGCATCATATGATGTTGCTTTCATTTATGGTGGGATTCTATATCGGAAATCTCTACATAACATGTTAACAACGAAAAGACAGGCTGTTCAATTATTTACAAATATATAGATGTTATCACCAAATTACATAATACAAAGTAATAAAAATACATAACAATACATACATAACATTAAAACATCTGCTTAAAATGCCAACATGAGACTCATACAATCTTTATTCTATGCAGGGAAGTTTATCGGTATATGAATATCATCTCTTATAGGAAGTTTCTCTTTGACATATTTGTCGTTCATTGGGAACAATAACAGAGAATAGGTCATACATATTATATGTTGATAGTTCTTATTTGCCAAATGCTACAAATTCTTGAAAAGTAATTAAAAATATCGACCACTTAACATCAAGATGCTTCATTTTTGAAATATAAACATTTTGTGACCACACAAAGCAACACAATACCATTACAATCGTGCATTCAATGTCCGCACTACACGCTAGTGTGCGAATTGATACAGTTTACCTCTGTTTGGAGTAATGACTGGTCAATTCTTTTAGTAGAATTATCAAAAGGGAAGCTCATGTAAAACGCTATTGTGCGATTTGATACCGTTCGCATCGATTTTGCGGTAATGATAGTTCATTCCATTTTATGGAATGAGAAAAGGGGAATCCCATGTTTACGATTCGCCTCTGTTTTGCGATAATGATTGTTTTATCCATTTTATTGGAAGAAAAAAAGCGTGCTAAACAAGGTACAATGTTCGTTATTAATTTTGTATCGGTATGTTTTAAACATGCCGATTGGTGGTTGTAACCACTTATATACTCAACTTTCAATCTTTACGGTAGGTGTACTGATAAAAGATTAACGGTATCAGAGTTGATTGCTGAATAGAGAGCTGACTAGTGATATAATGTACAACAGCTATACACACGCATTATGACCCTACGTTAATGTTACTTGCGTTATTTACAGTACGTTTTTCTTTCAGTTCGATACCTGGAATTTTCACATCTCGGCGAATGGCGTGTTTCTGATAAGGTCACATCATAAAAACACATTATACAAGTACATAATACATAATTAAAGCGTATTCTTTCGGGTGTCAACAAAACAAATGTGTTTTTTTTATACGAAATGACAACACGGGTAGATTTATGGTAGATTATCAATCTTGCTGCAGACTTTTTCGTAATTAAAAGCATTAGGAAATGTAACAATGGACCAATTTAGCATCTGTTGACAATGAATTCATTTGATTTCTTAAAAGATATAATTAAAAGTAAAACAAAGTATTGTAATAAAATAATGGTATACTTAAATATTGAACAATAACATCTAATTCATGATCTATCATGACACCAACGACATTGTGCAGTTTATGTGACAGATACTCTGTTGGAAAAAGAAAAAGTAAACATAAAGGAAATACATACCAATTGATAGCGCATGGCGTTACCTAATAGTGGCCATCAATGAAACAAATAATATGCTAGTAAAAAGTAATGATATATGTTGGTTCTCCTCATCTATGAAATATGCTTATTGATGAATATAAGATAATACACATGCATTTCCGTCATGTCTGTTGAAACACTACAATGTAATTAAAAGACAAGGAAGCACACACCACAGTTGCATTACTTAGGTTTCAAAAAAGCACTTTAAAATTCAACATTATCACGTTCTAACACCCCCGTGTATATATTATAGAATAGCAAGCACAAATAGTTGACCACTTGGCCTACTATAACAAAGTGAGCATTACCAAAAACTGTTTAAAAAATATTAATATACATACAATTATGCAAGATAAAGGGTCACTCACCTGTTTTAACTATGAAGGTTAATTTGCCTAAAGGTATATGATAGCTAATCACTTATGTTAATTGTCCGACTTTACTATAATTACAATTACAATTTATAAATTGTTGGCATCAATGCAAATATGTTTATTTAGTGAAAATGTCATTTACTGAAAAATTATAATGCATCAATTGATCATTAAATTGTCCCATCCCAAAAAGTAGAAAAAGCAAATATGATTAAAATAAAAACATCAAGATGATAAAAAATGAAATAAAAAGAATAAAATAATAAAAAAAAAAAATCTTCAGAGCAAGTAAAAAAAAACAATAAATCTAAAACATGCCACGTCTTTACCCTTATCAACAAATTAACACATCGAATGAAATGTTACCACCAAAGGCTCTTTTAATTGTACACGCAAAGCTAGCCATATGTTTATCACCTTAATCATCTTAAAAGATACATGCACTTTGGATACAACAGTTAATCTTTAAAGCTCACTTAAATTTTCGCTCGCTGTAAGGAAAAACAGTGTTATCACTTAGCCAACAAATAAAGCATCGTCGTTTAGTTATGTTCTCTCACTGTGAGAACAGCACTGTATCACTCAAGCGCACATCATTGTATCATCACCACTCACTATACTTGGAAATTTACTATGTAATCGAATTAAATTTGAATACAAAAACTTAACAAATTAGTTCAAAATGTCAATGCATATATATCTTAAAGTACAAAATGAATAACACCATGTCAACCAACATGTATCATTATACCAACAAATAATTGTCTGACCCATAGTAAAAGCTCTTCCTGGAGTGTACGAGAAATAATGTAAAAAATCCTGATCAGTGAATGGAATAACCCTCAACTCCAGCTCAAGCACCAAGCAACCCAAATCACAACTGTTTTCTTCAAAATATATGTTACACTGACTTCATTTAACGATCGGTGCCTCTTTTTAAAAAAATGTTTCCTTATATTTTTTGCATTTTTGAGCTTCTTAGGTCGGAGTGAAAGAAGCTATCTTATACTCGTCACCAAGTGCCTGCAGCACTGCACCGATGGGTGTAAACACTGCTACTGGGTAGACTTTAGTAACTCCGTCAATTGGAAGATATCCCTGTCCAATAACAATTCCAATGCAACTTAGCACATTGGTTATGGTTCGCATAAACACTGGTGCACCCGAGTCTCCACCTAAGATTAATTCTGGATCATTCCCAGAAATTGTACACTGATTTTGCATGAAGGCCGTTTTGTGACATTCTGGAAGAGTAACGTCTATTGATAACGGCCTTACATCTATGCCGTCCATGTCCACCGTTCCTTTTGTAACGTCACTGGAGCTTCCAAACTTGAAAGCTATCTGCGATCGAGATAACTCATTCAAACGTGTTTCATAAGACCCACTGTTGTACTCAGGTAAATTGCTCTCGTCAAACCCTACAATCAAGTGAAGGAGAGTCGACTTGATAATAAAGTCCTTCATCGAAATAACAAAAAGAACTAGGAGTTTACTCACTTGTTGATAAAACTAAAAACGGGAACAATCAGTCAGGAGAACAGAGAGATTGCCAATTGGTTTACTTATTTATTGTAATAAGAATTACAATTTACTATGAATAGCTTATATGTCTGTTATTATTATTTCAAAAAATAAAATGAAAAAGCAATGATTGACATAAACAATTTCAATTCAATATTTCAGCTTATTTGCATATGCAATATATTTCTTAAGATTGGTGAACTATTATTGGAGGAATGTAAAGGTGAAAAAATGTAATCGTTATTGCTTAGTAAAACATTAAAATGTTTACCTTACCTGCAATTTTCAATTTACTTAATCTAGCATTTGCAAATTGACCCGCTGTTGGTTTCCTTTCATCGTCAGTCAACTGAACCACAGCAACATCAATGCTAGGATTGCGTGTTGGGTCAAAAATAGCTTTCTGCACAAATCCGCATGCTGAGCGAGGATGCTCTATGTCAATGGAAGGTTGGACCACTTCAACGGTACTGCTGGCACCATCAGGAAAGTTGAAACGTTCTGACGGGTTTGTTATTTGAAATAGAACATGAGCGCACGTGAGGAAGCCAACTTCGTCTTTGAACCTTACAAATGGACCAAGAGTGCCACTCAAATGTTGTTGTCCTTCCTCGGGTGTCAACCGTCCAATGTTGCATCCCATTTTAAGAGTATTGTGATAGGCGACACTTGCTTCTCTCTCGTACCCGACGCCACGTCTAAAGTACCCATCACGTACAATTACATCAACTGAGTCATGTTCATCTATTTCCAATCGTTTTGGAAAATCGGGTTCACCGAGTGGCACTACGCCTTTTGTACTACAATAGAGTACAATACAAGGCTTTTCTATATTGTTTCCATAAGTCACAGAATGTATACGTATTACGTTTAGATTGCTATGCGTTTCCCAAAGCCTCTTCCTGTGAATCGACAAAGCTTTTTGTGGCTTTTTCTTGTCGTGTAACACTCCAATATGTTTCTCAGAATCAGATTTCAAATCTCCTGTTATGAAGTACGGATTTCGGATCAAAACTAAACCAAGTCCATCTAAACCGTAACTTTTTGGCCTCATTACGTCTGTTGAATACACAATAAAGATTCGTTCACGTTTTCTATCTTTACCGACCCGATGACCTGGAACGATGACAGGGTCAAGGTCACGATGTTTCATTTCCAATTTCCCTACTCGATCGTGCATGAATACTTCTTCTATTGACTTGCTCAGCTGGATGTTTTGATAGCAGCATCGGATGTTGTCTTCTCCAGCATATTTGATCAAAGAACGTGCCATTTTGGTTTTATCCATTGACGTTGCTATGTATAATGCAGTGGCCTTCTTGACTGGTATTTCTTCCAACGCATCCTCAGATATGATCTCGGAGAGTTCACATTGTTCATCCCATTGGATACCGTCCCAGTTCCTCATTCACTCGACCATTTCTGAGCAGCCATAAACAGCTACGATATGGAGTACACTAACCGCTGATGTAGACAACTTCTTCTCCAACGTTTTAAAGTCTTCAAGGTTTTGCCTCTTTACAATTTCAATCATCCTTTCCGTCCCTGAAATAGTTAAAAATATTGGTGACGTTCTTATTTGTATGTAGTTGACAGCAGCAACACTATGTGAAACGGATAATTAGCAAGCATACACACAGGATTACAAAAATACCATCTAAGGTTATCGAGGTCAAATGTTTATATATCATAAGTACTAACGGTATTTGTTAAAAAAACAACCTGTACACCTTTTGAATCTTTTTGTTTTGTTATTCTAAGTGAGTTGGAATGATTCAATGTAAATTGCCAATAGCGGTCAAAAAATGTCTGCTAAATACATTGAAAACTTGTAATCAATGGATCTAGTATTGTCCATAATAGGTCTGAGAGGGTTTCATTGTTGTTTGTGGGTCTTGGGTATTTAGCTCAGTCTAGCGGTGTCCTTTGCAGAAGGATACAACTTTATGTTTTAAAATCTTAACGAATGCAGACAAGCAACATGTCCACGATCATGATTCAACATCGACAATAAACGTAATTACATTTTAATCCGATTAGGTTTAGAGAGCTCCTGGCGGAACACAAAATGTCCAGATTACGGAAATACGGATTTTTGTGCGGACAATAATTAGGTATTATCAATCAGCAACGCTTCGGCACAGTAATGGGTAGACCAGTATCGTCCATAGTTGATAGTATGTTTTAGGAATAAACAAGAAGCGATAACCGGTGTCCGCATATAGTGCTCACTTCTAGAGATGATATGATGACATCATACTAGAGAATCAAGAAAGTGTCTACAGCAGGATTTGACCCTTAGTCAACACCATAGATTCTACAAAACGCATCAAATTCACATATGAAGAAGAAATCATCGCTGGGTCAATGCAAATATGTGGAAACCTGGATATGCCAATCTACGGGCTCTTCAGGTGATTTTGAATATCAGCATATATATATTGATCTGCGCAAAACAGCCTATCATGCAGACGTTAAAAGGCGGGTCCTTTTATTCTTCTTGAATAAAGTCACAGTTTTTGACTTCCTTGTAGCAGATGGTAATCTATTCCTTACTTGACCGAAGCTTTTCCAAACCACCGGTTGCTATACGTCACAGTACGAGAATTTTGGACACACAACAAGGATCCTGTCTCCGACCGAAGTGATTGCGGCGGCTTACACATGGGATACGCTCCCGTAATTGATAGGAAGCCGTTCCAGTATGTGCCTTGTATGTGTACGCCAAAGGTTTGTACTGCGATCTGTATCGTACATGTAATGAATGCAATAAGTAAAGCACTGGTGTGATGTGCAGTGTCCTTTAACCTCTGCAGACGACCATTTAGTGCGTCAAGGAAACAACAGAGCGGGGTATTACCATAGTCCAACATAGGGGTAACAAGTGAATTATCCAAAGTCTTACATGCATCAGCTGTTATAAACTGTCGGATAAAGCCGACGTTCCTGATCAGGTTGTAACATAATCTAGTATTAGCGTTCAATTCTTATTTGTGTTCGGCGACCAATTAAATGAATACCGCAAGTATTTAAAAACCAAAGAGGGAAGGACATTCAATCGATCAAAAGGAGTAAGTATATAGCATGCATGACGGCCTATCAACGTAGGTGAGATCATAAGGACCAATAGATGGCCGACAAAAAATAAATGCAAAATAAAAACATGAAACAAACATAAAGATAAAAAAACAAACGTCAACTTGAATATTTCATATTATTTAAAATACCAACAACTTTCAAATAGCTTAATATTATTTCAAGAACGTTTTATAAAGTCGTCAACTAGTTCAAAATCAAAATCGGTTTCTAATCAGATGGGATAATGTTCCTAAGAAGTTCACAAATTGATTTTAAAAGTCAATTCATGATACAATTTGGTAACTCTGCATCATTGTAAATTTATTCAAACTTAACATGTGATCAGTATTACCTCCTGGGGTATCATGTGTTGGTTCTGGCAGTGGAACCAGGTTCTCTGACGTTGAAGTGTTGATGTCTTCATTGGGTCTATGTAGAGTCTGTTCAGGCTGTAATATGTACATATTGACGATATAACCTCATACAATGTGTTATATAACGTTAGATAACTCATTATCTGTATAATATCGTCGGTGTGTTAACGTCGTGTACAGAATGTTTCGTATCAATGTAACTTTCGTGTATAGGTAACAAGTTGGAATTGTTTGATATGTCAATATACGGGATGTTTCGTAGTATGTCAATCGTCATGCATAAAGGACATGATCAAATTATTTCAATTTACCGTATTTGGGAATTTTTAGTACTCATATATAGATGTAGATCACTCTAAGTTTATTAGCGTAGAAACTGGCGTAGTTACCACCGTAACAACTCATTATGACAAGTTGGACTATAGATACTTCTAGATGTCAGTAAACAACCGTCTTGTAAAGGAAACATATTTTAACAGTATAGGGGATATTACCTATTATAGTTCCTTTTAGTATGACCACCATGGAGAGAGGGTATGTGTTAACTGTGTCAGATATCAACAAACAAGATGTTTTGTATTTCTCTAACCATCATATATATACGGAACAGGGGGACCCAGGAATTAATATAAGGTGTTGCCCAACATTTTAAACGTGGGAAAAGACATATTTTAGCACTTATCTGGTACTTATATATAAGAATTGTATATTAATTGCTACCAACAAAAATCTAGAACTCCGTTAATCTGAGATTGGAATAATGATACTTTCACTGCTGAGCGGAGCGAGGCAAAACAATTTTTGTTTTTGAAGATGTTTTACTATACTGTTTCAAGCACTGCCGAGCATAGAAAAGCAAGAATTTATGGCACATTTTCATTGACAAACAGATCGAGTGAGGTGTAGAATAGTCTTCTGAGTTTCCAAATTATATTTTATAACCAAATTTTTTTAAACTTGATGTCTGTAAAACAAAACAAAATAGTAAAATGTGGATTTTTGGTCAAAATGTTGATGTTTGTGTCAGGCTCTTTAAATGGTCTTTTTCAAAGCTTAGGTTTTTTTTTCTGTAGATTTAGCTGATAATGCTGCACTGTAAATAATGCACTTTGTAACTTTGCAATCGATGAGTTGAAAGAATTAAGGTAATAAAGATTTTGAGTTAGAACTTGAAATGTACATGTAGTTTAGGCAAGCATTTTGGCAATTTAATATTTAATTTGTTTTGTCATAAATATGAATTATGATTTAACTGTCTGTTTGTCTATTGAACAAGGGCAACACCCTGACAAATAATAAATTGTTTATATTAAAAATGATTCTAATGAAAAGGATGTACACGTCAAGCTTTTAAGCTAACATCGGTTATAAGTCGCCTAATGAAGAGATGCTAAGGAGGGTGCTTCATTGTTTTTTGAAACATTTTAAATTTATACTGTTATTGGTATTGTATTGTCCAGATTATTTTGGACACAGAAAAAAGGGAGTTGCCCGGGCAACTAGAGCAATACTCCTGGGTCCGCCACTGATCATTTATGTTTGTTAGAATATAATTTCATATACCAGTACACATGTACAGGACGTGTCGTAATATAACCGTCATACTAATGGGACATATTTAAATTATTTTGTATGTCATTAAACGGGGTGTTCCGTACTCATGTATCGATGTAATTTCATTCGAATTATATTAGCCTAGCAACCAGAGCTGCCGTAGCTGTTACCGTAGTAACCCATGAATTATTATTTATTATAAAACCATCAGGTGGATGTAAATGACAACAAGCCTTCACTTTGAAAAATTATACCATCGTAAGAAGGCATTTTGCTTGAAAATATTTTTTACGGGTATTGGTCAATATGTGTAATCAATTTAATAAATCTAAGGTAATTAGCAAATAAATACACTTTAATGTTTAAATCATTTCGATACAAAGAAGGCACTACAAGATAAAATGTTATAATAACAGGTCTGCAGTATCGCTTTGTAAAATGCATTATTTGTGACATCATTATTTTTGTTCAATTTGAATGTGGTTTATTTAGAAACAGCCATAGATTGATAAATTTGTTACGCGTTAATGACGTTTTTGAACACTAACGGATTCAGATCAATGTTTATCTCATAGACTGATTATCGGGTCACCAACATCACTTTGCATTTTCCTTATTAATGTTTGTTTAAGTGACGTGTGACTTTCTTTTACCAAATTATAATAAACGTATATAAATATGTATGATTTAAATACGGTGTGATTGTAACGCAAACACTGTTGATGACTAAGTATAAAATCTAGACTGGTCTTTAACAAATAATTTCCGAGCATGTTATCACCATAATCAACGTAAAATGTCACTTGTTATGTAATCTGACTGTTCTGGTAAGACAAGTACAATGATCAATGGAATCGTTTCCGTTGTAGTGAAGGTATCAAAGGATATTCGATCAACTAACAATTCAGAAATTACACCATTTATTATTTAAAATCAATGGACATCATTCGGAATTGTACTTATAAAAGTTGATTTTCTGTTATACATTTTGTGTATATGTTACACGGGACTGCGATCAAAGGATGGATTTTCCATCGGGTTACAATAATTTTTGCATAAGAAAGTATGTAAACTTGTTGCGTATAAAGAACGATGTTTTATCTGGTTCTGGTGTTGTTTTGCACTAATGTTTTCAATAATTCGATTCATTGCGTAATGGAATTTGATACAATATTACATTTGTCGATATATAAAGTTTAACCTACATTTAAAAAGTCTGTTTCGGGATATGTTTTACTAGTTTCGCATTGGGGTCAATTTAGTTCTTCCTTTGAAATTATATTCAAAACTGCTGTATGTTTAGTAATTTCAACAGGTTCAAATGCCAACAACACAGTGTATCGTATTATATATCATGTAGTTTCGTGACCTGAAAGGTTGCAGCATTAAGCCTCTTCAGCAAAATTTAACCAGCGCACCCTTTTATCAATCATTACTTCTTATTATTTCTGTGTTGACATGCTGGTACATTAACCTCAAAACAGAAGGTAAGTGTCGGGCACTGCTTTTGATTTGTTGTCGACAGATGGAAAAATACATAAGTATCACCCAATTCGTCAGCAAGGATAAACTTGTGGCCGATTACTCCAAACTAGAATTGAATAGCAATATTTTTGGAGAAATACAACCTCATATCACATTATTATAAAGTTGAATGAAACTAGGTCACAGCTTGTCAGTNTAGGATTTTAAATACAATCGTGTGAATGAGACAAAACATCATAAAGTTTTCATTTTACAATAATGAAATGATTATGGTTATTTCAGGAAACTTAAATGAAGATTGTTACATTAGTCGAAGCATAGTCTTTCTTTAACCTTTGATATAAACTAAGGAATACAAAAGTAATTTGTATATGAACCTGTGTATCCTGCCATTTCTTAATGATCTCAACAGTGTCCTTGTTCCCCATTTGTTTTGCAGCTTGCATCGCTTTTTCCTACAAAGACAGAAGTACATCGGTATTATATTTTAAAAAATACTGGTGATCTTATAGAATGTGATTATTTAATACGATAAGGAATTTTATGGCGATGTTCAAGGCTTTTGCTTTTCTAACAGTAAGACATTTGATGACGTTCTATCAACGTTTTAATGTTCTCATAATCCATACAGATGATGTTAATTTGGCGCATGGGAAAGTACAATCGCATTTCAACAAGACGGCGAAAGTTCGATTCCTCTATCTCGTTTGCTTTTACATAAAGGCCAGTGCGAAGTTCCATCCGGGCAAACAAGAGTCTTAACTATAAGATAATAATACTTGTTTGATGATTTGAAAGAGATAAACATTTTCTCAATTATTAACAACGCAGATAATAAATCATTGGAAGCCAGAACATTACTTTACTTACCCAAAACGTTTGCACAAAAGTACTTTGTAACTTTCGCAAAAAAGTTGGGTTTGTTTCTGTATCGAGTTGGCAACTGAGATTTTATTCGAAAAATTACATCAATCTTTCTTAATCTACCGAGGTCGAAGGCAGTGTACAAGAAAGTACGGGTCATTAATGACACTTCATTCTATATGTCCGGCCAATAACTTGCCAAATCTAAACTTCTAAAGCATTGCCTGAAAATGCGATCGCTTTTTTGTGAGTTAAACTGTATGCAGTATGATTGTGAGGCATATTTGCTGTTTGCCATGTACGTAATCAGGGAAATGTGGCAATATTTATGTTTTTACCTACAGACCCATACATGTTCACTGTTCCAATTGGACACAAACGTAAGGACGTGCCACGGATGACGATTACAAGAGGTCGATACGTTTGTGGTGTCAAGTACGGGTTTACATAAAAAACGATAATATATAAATCATCTTAAACGAAACGAATATACCCTCAATGCATAGGAAGAAACGTCAATAGACTGAAGGCCACGAGTAGTCACATAAGAATGTATATAATGCGCATTTCTTTTTTATAAATTTTTATTTATAGATGAACAGTATTTTGCTATATATGTTTTATTATATCATACAAATTTAGTTGATTCTTGTTATTATCTACATTACAGCACGATTCGTTTTCAACGCGTGTTTTGATTAGATACGGACCATGTTCTCAACTGCGATAGAATCATGATCAATCGTGTTAAGCTCCTCCCGTCGCGCTTGAGCCACGCCCCGTTTCTAACCAAAACAATATGGCGTCAAGCTCGCCTCTTAGCAAAATCCCGCTGATAAGGCAAGCAGTCAACAGAACAGAAAGTCCTGATGAAATGTATTTGTTGAATAAATTAAAAAGTATAAAGTAAACGTTCCTTGTTCTTACCCCCATTTATTACTGAAATGTTCGTTCCATCCGTGTGAAGACACCTAGTTAGATCCGAAATCAAATGAAACATTTTACATGTGTTGTATGCATTTTGCACAAAACTCTTCGCAAATTTAAACAAATCATCACCGATTTTGTCGATACGCACAGATTGGCATGCATAATGACGTGGTAATGTAAGAATTTGGTCAATGTGTCGTATAAACTTTGGTAAAAGGACGTTCACGAACAATCTAAATAGTCCGCCCCGTCAACATACAGATCGAGCGCTCGGCAGTAGGGGCGGGCCAAATGACCGACTTTTGAAAGCTTCTTTCTGATTGAGAATGCTGTAGAATGACACATCGCCAGCACAGGTCACATATTACTTTACATTGTACTTGTAGCAAAGAAATAAATGTTTCTAAACCTATTAGCCTAGTATGTTTGCTAAGGTGTGTTAGATTGGGGATAGTTCGTTGTTTTTCGTGTCTATACTGGAGATCAGAACTAGAAATTTGATAATCGCCATTATAGCCACTCAAATAACGTATTATCCCCTATTCATGTATTGAGAGAGAATATATATTATATGATTAAGTACATGAAAATGTGTAGTATCGTGCTCCAGCTTGTAAGTAGCTACTGTAAATAAGAAATATAATATGAACATATAATATTTCATTAATAATATGTACCTTTGGTATTAATACAAAAATAGTTTCAGATAGATCATAAAAATGTATACTGACTGTTTTACCTGTCTGAATCCTAGTACTGGAGAAACTATGGATGGCTGGCA
>NW_018407462.1:0-499 GCF_002113885.1 Mizuhopecten yessoensis
TTACAGTAACCAACAGTCTTTTATGTGTAGTAACAGTAACAAACAATCTCCTATGTGTAGTTACAGTTTACAATCTGTGTCCTATGTGTAGTTACAGTAACAAACAGTGTCCTATGTGTAGTTACAGTAACAAACAGTTTCCTATGTGTAGTTACAGTTTAAAAAAGTCTGCTATGTGTTGTTACAATAACAAACAGTGTCATATGTGTAGTTACAGTAACAAACAGTTTCCTATGTGTAGTTACAGTTTAAAACAGTCTCCTATGTTTAGTTACAGTAGCACAGTCTTTTATGTGTAGTAACAGTAACAAACAGTCTCCTATGTGTAGTTACAGTAACAAACNGTGTAGTTACAGTTTAAAACAGTCTCCTATGTGTTGTTACAGTAACAAACAGTCTCCTATGTTTAGTTACAGTAGCGAACAGCCTCCTATGTGTAGTCACAGTAAGAAAGAGTGTCCTATGTGTAGACACAGTAGCAAACAGTCTCCGACCTGTA
>NW_018407462.1:5117-6139 GCF_002113885.1 Mizuhopecten yessoensis
TTATTCACGGTAACAAACAGTCTCCTATGTGTAGTTATAGTTTACAATCAGTGTCCTATGTTTAGTTACCGTACCAAACAGCTTCATATTCGTATTTACAGTAACAAACACATNAAACAGTGTCCTAAGTGTAGTTACAGTTCACAAACAGTGTCCTAAGTTTAGTAACAGTAGCACACAGTCTCCTATGTGTAGTTACAGTAACAAACAGTGTCCTATGTTTAGTCACAGTAAGAAACAGTCTCCTATGTGTAGTTACAGTAACAAACAATTTCCTATGTGAAGTTACAGTAACAAACAGTCTCCTATGTAATTACAGTAACAAACAGCCTCTTATGTGTAGTTACAGTAACAAACAGTCTCCTATGTGTAGTTACAGTAATAAACTGCTTCCTATGTGTAGTCAAAGTAACAAACGGTCTCCTATGTGTATTAACAGTTAACAATCAGTATCCTATGTTTAGTTACAGTAGCAAACCGCCTCCTATGTGTAGTTACAATAACAAACTGACTCCTATGTGTAGTTAAAGTAACAAACACTCTCCTATGTAATTACAGTAACTATCAATCTCCTATGTGTAGTCACAGTAACAAACAGTCTCCTATATGTAGTTACGGTAGCAAACCGCCTCCTTTGTGTAGTTACAGTAACAAAGAGCCTTCTATGTGTAGTTACAGTAACAAACAGTCTCTCATGTAATTACAGTAACAAACAGACTCTTATCTGTAGTCACAGTGACAAACATTGTCATATGTGTACTTACAGTAACAAACAGTCTCTCATGTAATTACAGTAACAAACAGCCTCTTATGTGTAGTTACAGTAACAAACATTGTCCTATGTGTAGTTACAGTAACAAACAGTTTCCTATGTGTAGTTACAGTAGCGTACAGCCTCCTATGTGTAGTTACAGTAACAAACTGCTTCCTATGTGAAGTCAAAGTAACAAACAGTCTCCTATGTGTATTAACAGTTTACAATCAGTGTCCTATGTTTAGTTACAGTAACAAACAGTCTCCTA
>NW_018407463.1:0-499 GCF_002113885.1 Mizuhopecten yessoensis
GCATATCATTTTGTTTTAAGTTGTAAAGAATATGATTTCCTCCGATAATGATAAACCGTATTACCGATGCAAACCATCCATGTATAAACCTTTGAAATTACTCAGTACAGAAAATGCTACAGAACTGTATACTTTTGGATTTTTTGTGTGTAAAGCTTTTGAAAATTAGGTTACACCTATGGTCTATGAAATGAGTGAATATACCTATTAGCGTATGGTTTGAACTTGACTTTGTATGACATTGTATTGTGCATAATACATGTAATGTAATATCAATAAGCTGTATTGCTTACGATAATGAAAGAATTGAATTGATAGTTTTCTGTAATGGCTGATCGTAGGTCACGGATGAATGTTGACAGTAGGTAATACTATCGGCAGTAATCCTTGACGTTAGATCAGCGGTCGACAGTTCCGGACAGGCATGTGTAGTCGGAAGACATGAAACGGCCATAAAAAAACGACCGGAAAAGCCGATCGATATGGATTCGACCGCCTT
>NW_018407463.1:5137-12586 GCF_002113885.1 Mizuhopecten yessoensis
CTACTCTGCCACCTAGGATGAATAATCACATACAATATTTATTCGTGGTGATAAATGACATGCATTTTAATGCTAGGGTAGTCGGGTGGCGCAGGGGATAACGCACTAACTTTCTATTAACGCGACCGGGGTTCATTTCACCAATCGGACGGGAAAAGGTATTGTATTGTTTTTTCAGGTAAACCGGATTATACAACGACCACCTGCGCGCTTTTATCCGGCCAACAAAAGTGATAAACATACGTAAGAAGACTTGTTTCAAAATTGTTATAAAATAGATAAAAGTTTATATATGTTTTTTTTATGTTGACTACGTAAACAAATTAACCAATCAGCGCTCCATGATGTGGTTAGAAATGTCGCTATGATCAACAGGGTGATCCAGTACATGAATTATCTACAATGTGAGTATATCTTTTTAAAAAGTCGCTGTAGTTGCTGTAGTTGTCTCTTTTACACGTCGGTAATTTTCAAACACATATGATCTTCATGAAAACTTAATCAATTTCGAAAAGACGTTTTATATTACTATAAACGTGGTACCATTCATTTGATCTTGACACAATAGCATGTAACAGTAGCACAATCGTGGTATCTCGATCAGCTCTGACAATTATATAACCTTTACCAATTTTGTAATGAGACGTTTAAATTTACAAATGTTAACGTTTTATATGCGAGTATATGCTAATATTTAGGCGTGATTAAAGTTAAAAAAATCTAGTTACCGTCTAGATTAAAATCAGTGAGACACATTTCAGGATATGCTTAGCACTGGTTATCAGACGTAAAATCAATTACAAAGTGTTAACATTTACATTGAGGGTGATCAATAACGGAGTAATTATATGCTTATGTGAAACAGCATTATGATTATCCCTTTAGCACATTTTTTTTTCTTTACTTGATTGCCAAATGCACCATTTTTTCCATTTTATTCCATTCCTTAACATTTTGTTTTATAATAATTATTATCTGAACTGGCTTGACTACACTAACTTTTCGATAAACAAATATGACTTTCTATAACTTTGACGTTAATGTGAATACAATGAACAGTAGAGTATTAATGGAATCCATCCTCAATTTCGGCTTTATTACAGCACGAACACATTCCCCCGTGTCTCACTGTACAATGAATATTAAGGTTTACATAAATAATGTTGTAAGCATAAATTACCAACTAAACGTTGACATAAATAACCACGTGCTCCTTGGCTAACATTATAAAACAATTCTTGTCATCATTAAATATATTTTCAATTATTTGTCATCTCATTACATTACCATAAGTACGCTAACCCTGATTGTTTTCTATATCAGTTTTATTTTAATTTTCTATTCATTTTTCGGCTGAATTATTTGTTCTAAGCAGACTTTTTAAGATACAGTTGTTTAGTAGTTTTAAATTGCATCCAATACTTCAATTATGTCGGTTTTTTGTNCGTAAAACAATAAACGTGTACAATTTAAAGGCGAAATACCAAACGTTTACTTACAATCGAATGCTGATTATTCGGATGATATCGGAGATGTAATTTTTTTATAACCTGTTAAATAGTATAGAATATGTAAAACAATCACCATTTAAAAATAAGAAGGCTACTTATCAGGGACAGAATTATTTTTTGCATTAACAAATATGAAAAACTATAAATCATCCGGTTTTGATGGCTTTGGAGACACTGGTTTTTTTTTATTATCAGAGCATTATATTCTGGTTATAATAAGGGGGAACTATCAATTACACAAAGACATAGTATTATAACCTATATTCCGAAAGGCCATAAAATTAGACATTTTCTTAGAAATAACAGACCGATCACTTGTTGAATGTTATAAAATATCAAAAAATTGCCTTGGCTTGCATACCCAACAGACTTAAAAATGTACTTGAGATTATATTTCTTCAGAAAAATCTCAGTTATTTAAAGTGGAAGATTTACAATATTATGAAGTTTAGTAAAGTTAACAACATACCATGACTTTTAATATTCATATATTTCGAAAAAGCTACTGATTAAGTTCCTGATTTTTTTTCTCCATAAAATTGTTGATTTTTTACCATTTTGGTAGAGCATTAAAAATGTATCAAAATAATATACAAACATACCTACTCTGCAATAAGCAAATATTGTATACTGTCAAGTTTTGTTTGATTTCCAAAAGGTTGTCGACAAGGGGATCCTGTCTCCCCATATCTGTTTATATTTGTAGTTGAAATATTTGCTAATCTAATTAAAAAAATAAAAAAAATAAAAAAAGCATTACAATCAAATAGAAAAATCATAAGTTTTTGAAGTTTCAGATGATACTTCAATAATTTAAGATAGACATAGAAAAACTAAAAATCTAGATTGCTTTGGTAAAATAGTAGTTTTATAATATTGTCTTTTATATAAAACGCTGATTTATTGAACATGAATAAAATCCTTCCACACAAATACCTACTCTGCAATGAACCATATACTCCCATTTTGTATAAACAAAGAGGTCATCCACAAAGGGACCCTGTCTCCCAATATCTATTTTACTTGTAGGTGAAATATTGACTATTCTGATCCGAAAAAAAATAAATGTCGAGGTCATTACAACACAATTTAAAAAGCAAATCATCAACTCTTACAGTTTTAGACGATGCTTCAATATTTCAGATGGATATCGAAACTCATTCAATGTTTTATATTGCTATGGTGAAATATCGATACTGAAAGAGTAAAAAATATTATTCAGTGCAGACGGTTACCACAACAGATGGAAGGAGAAACGGGGAAGAAAACATTCAACTTGCTATGTGTTTATTTCTCAATTAATCTAGATGATTTTGTAGCTTTTAGGTATACAACAGTTCTTAAACATGCAAATAAATGTATTTACAAAAGGTCATGCAGAATTTTAACTCTTCTTGCTTGGAAAATCGTATTAAAACCAATCATGATTACAAAACTTAATCGCTTATTCATATATAATCCTAGACCGGAAAAAAAACATTTTGTTCAATAGTTGAACACAACTTTCTTCAATTTTATTTGGCAATCGCCTGTCGATAAAATTAAAAGATACACTATTATCCAAAGCTCTGAAAATGGGGTTCTGAAAATGATTAGTATAAGACATTTTATAACAAGCCTTAAGTGTACTTGGATACGAAGATTGCTCTAGAATAATGATACAAGTTTGACAAATGGTTTTGAAGCAGAATATATTCCCGCCATTAAAATATCAAATTTTTGTATTGGCTTCATTAATTATTATAGAATATGTAAAACAATCAATGTGTTAAGATTTAAAGCGAAATACAAAACGTTTACCAACAATTGTATGCTGACCATTCGGATGATATTGAAGATGTTAATTTAAATAACATTTTAAGAATTATAGAATATGTAAAACAATTAACGTGTACAGTTTGCAGGCAAATCATCAAAAACAGAACTACTCTTTGCATTACAAAATATGAAAAACAGTTAACCATGCGGTTCTGATGATTTTGGAGACATTTGAAATGTTTTATTATCGGAGCAGTAATTTTCAATTATACTAAGAGGGTATTATCCATAACACGAAAAGGGTATTATTACTTGTATTCCGAAAGGACATAAAGTTAGACGTTTTCTTAGAAATAAGAGACCGATTGCTTTTTTAAATGTTATATTTCTATATTTTCCTCAGCTTGTATAGCCACCAGACTAAAACAGGTCTTGAGTTTATTACTTCATTACATTTTAATAGAAACATCAGAAGTTTTCACAGTTTCAGATGATACCTCAATAATTTCAGATGGATCTAGAAACTCATACCTCAATAATTTCAGATGGATCTAGAAACTCATACAACGAAGCATTGAATGGTTAGATTGCTTTGGTAAATAGTAATTTTATACTATGTTTTTTTTATATAAAAAAGTTGATCTTTTAAACATGAATAAAATCATTCCACAAAAATGCGTAGTCTGCGATGAACCAAATTGTATACTGCCATTTTATATACAAAGTGGTTATCGACAAAGGGACCCTGTCTCCCAATATCTATTTACCTGTAGTTAAAGTATTGGCTATTCTGATCAGAAAAAAAATTAACAAAGTCAAGGTCATTACAATACAATACAAAAATATCATCAACAACTCTTACAGTTTCAGACGATGCTTCAATAATTTCAGATGGATTTCGAAACTCATTCAATGGAGCGTTGAATGTTTTATATTGCTTTAGTAAAATACCGAGACTAAAAGAGTAAAAACGAGTATTCAGTGCAAACTGTTACCACAACAGATGGAAGGAGAAACGTAGGAAACAAAATTCAATTTGCTAGGTGTTTATTTCTCAGTTAACCTAGATGAGATTGTAGCTTTTAGGTATACACCAGTCCTTAAACATGTAAATAAATGTATTAACCAATGGACATGCATAATAACTCTTCTCTTGTGGATAGTAGTAATAAAACAAGCATTATTCCAAAACTTAATAGTTTATTCATATTTGATCCTCCACCGCAAGAAACATGTTATTCAATAGTTGAACACAACTTTCTTCATTTTTTTTAGCAATCGCCAGGCGATAAAATAAAAGGGTCATAATAGTCCAAAGCTATGAAAATGGGGATCTGGAAATCATTAGTATTAGACATTTGATAGCAAGCCTTAAGTGTAGTTGGATACGGAGATAGCCCTAGAATAATAATAAAAAATCGACCAATAGTTTTAAAGCAGAACATATTCCCGCCAGCAACAAATCAGATTTTGGTACTGTTTTAATACCAAAAATGCCTTCTTCAAAAAAATCTTCATCACGCATAATTAGATNGGCTGATTTTTTAAACATGAATAAAATCATTCCACAAAAATACGTAGTCTGCGATGAACCAAATTGTATACTGCCATTTTATATACAAAGTGGTTATCGACAAAGGGACCCTGTCTCCCAATATCTATTTACCTGTAGTTAAGGTATTGGCTATTCTGATCAGAAAAAAATTAACAAAGTCAAGGTCATTACAATACAATACAAAAATATCATCAACAACTCTTACAGTTTCAGACGATGCTTCAATAATTCCAGATGGATTTCGAAACTCATTCAATGGAGCGTTGAATGTTTTATATTGCTTTAGTAAAATACCGAGACTAAAAGAGTAAAAACGAGTATTCAGTGCAGACTGTTACCACAACAGATGGAAGGAGAAACGTAGGAAACAAAATTAAATTTGCTAGGTGTTTATTTCTCAGTTAACCTAGATGAGATTGTAGCTTTTAGGTATACAACAGTCCTTAAACATGCATAAATGTATTAACCAATAGACATGCACAATAACTCTTCTCTTGTGGATAGTAGTAATAAAACAATCATTATACCGAAACTTAATAGTTTATTCATATTTGATCCTCCACCGCAAGAAACAGTTTATTCAATAGTTGAACACAACTTTCTTTCTTTTTTTTTTAGCAATCGCCAGGCGATAAAATAAAAGGGTCATTATGGTCCAAAGCTATGAAAATGGGGATCTGAAAATGATTAGTATTAGACATTTGATAGCAAGCCTTAAGTGTAGTTGGATACGGAGATAGCCCTAGAATAATGATAAAAAATCGACCAATAGTTTCCCCTTAGTTACTAATAGAGAGGGGGGGGGAAGAAACAGCTAGCCAATAGTTTCCCCTTAGTTACTTATACAGAGAGAATGTGTGTGTGTGTAGGGGGGGATGGATTCAGCTAGCCAATAAGCATCCCCCTTAGTTACTAATAGAGGAGGGAATGAATCAGCTAGCCGATGGTTTTCCCCTTAGTAGCTAATAGAGAGGGGGGAAGTAACAGCTAACCAATAGTTTCCCCCTTAGTTACTAATATAGAGAGAGTGTGTGTGGTGGGGGGTATAATCAGCTAGCCAATAGTAATTCCCCTAAGTTACTAATTTCATAGGGGGGGGGGGGGGGGAAGAATCAGCTAGCCAATAGCTTCCCCCTTAGTTACTAATATAGAAAGGGAAATAATCAGCTGGCCAATAGTTTCCCCCTTAGTTACTAATAGAGAGGGGGGGAATAATCAGCTAGTCAATAGTTCCCCCCTAGTTATTGATACAGAGAGGGGGAAATAATCAGCTAGCCAATAGTTTCCCCCTAGTTATTTCCCTAGGGAAATAATCAGCTGGCCAATAGTTTCCCCCTAAGCTACTAATAGAGAGGGGGTAATGGTTNTTCCACAAAAATGCGTAGTCTGCGATGAACCAAATTGTATACTGCCATTTTATATACAAAGTGGTTATCGACAAAGGGACCCTGTCTCCCAATATCTATTTACCTGTAGTTAAAGTATTGGCTATTCTGATCAGAAAAAAAATTAACAAAGTCAAGGTCATTACAATACAATACAAAAATATCATCAACAACTCTTACAGTTTCAGACGATGCTTCAATAATTTCAGATGGATTTCGAAACTCATTCAATGGAGCGTTGAATGTTTTATATTGCTTTAGTAAAATACCGAGACTAAAAGAGTAAAAACGAGTATTCAGTGCAAACTGTTACCACAACAGATGGAAGGAGAAACGTAGGAAACAAAATTCAATTTGCTAGGTGTTTATTTCTCAGTTAACCTAGATGAGATTGTAGCTTTTAGGTATACACCAGTCCTTAAACATGTAAATAAATGTATTAACCAATGGACATGCATAATAACTCTTCTCTTGTGGATAGTAGTAATAAAACAAGCATTATTCCAAAACTTAATAGTTTATTCATATTTGATCCTCCACCGCAAGAAACATGTTATTCAATAGTTGAACACAACTTTCTTCATTTTTTTTAGCAATCGCCAGGCGATAAAATAAAAGGGTCATAATAGTCCAAAGCTATGAAAATGGGGATCTGGAAATCATTAGTATTAGACATTTGATAGCAAGCCTTAAGTGTAGTTGGATACGGAGATAGCCCTAGAATAATAATAAAAAATCGACCAATAGTTTTAAAGCAGAACATATTCCCGCCAGCAACAAATCAGATTTTGGTACTGTTTTAATACCAAAAATGCCTTCTTCAAAAAAATCTTCATCACGCATAATTAGATATTTCAGAAGAAACGCAAACGCAAGTTAAAACTATTGAGCAGTTTCTTATTTTTTTTCTAAATGGTATAATCCAATTGTCTGCATTGATAATTTAAACTTAGAAGAAACAGCTAACCAATAGTTCTAATAGAGAGGGGGAAATGATTGGCTAGCTGATTATTTCCCCCTTAGTTACTAATAGAGAGGGGGGAAATAATCAGCTAGCCAATAGTTTCCCCTTAGTTACTAATAGAGAGGGGGGAAGAAACAGCTATCGAATAGTTTCCCCTTAGTTACTTATACAGAGAGAATGTGTGTGGGTGTGTGTGGGGGGGGGCGATAGGTCAGCTAGCCAATAAGCATCCCCCTTAGTTACTAATAGAGTGGGTGTGTGTGTGGGGGGGGGGGG
>NW_018407463.1:15705-49971 GCF_002113885.1 Mizuhopecten yessoensis
TACAATTCCAGTACTGCCCCACCACGTACTCATTTACAGCTGAGAAGACTGGAACAAGCGGAGTAAAGAATCCTGTTCAGAGATGCAACACAGTGCCATGACGTGACTCGAACCCGCAACCCTTCGGTAATGAGCCCAGCGTCCTACTTCTAGACTACCATGCCTCCGATATCCCTTTATTGAGTTTATTTGGTTTATTTCTAATTTGTTTAACTTCGGCTAAACAACTAAGGTTATTTAAGAACGTGCCTCTTTTTTGTGCTGTGTACGTTTGCTTGCGTGTATGTGCAGGAGACATTGCATGTTGGTGTATTTGCCCCCTTGTGATAGCGCGGATCCGATGCAGATTGTATAGTGCTAAATGTATCTCGCATTCCCCTGATTGCTGAACGTTAAACAAGGAAAACAAACTTACATGTTAAGGTCTTTGGTTTGTCGCGGCATGAGTATAGAACGACTTGCCTTCCTCAACTGGACGAATGGTCAACATCAAAACCAAACAATGAGGCCCTGTCAGGCAAGGCGCTAGGAAACAAAAAGATATTTAAAAGTAGAGAGAAATATAAAGATTCCAAACATTGCAATGAATACAGTAGATTTAATTTGGTTGCTTTTGTGTCCTCAAGTAGAGGGCACAAAAGCAAATCCCCAAATCTGCAGGGGTTACTCATTATGCGCCTCTAACGATGCATGCAGTGGGAAACAATAGGTATATTCGTTTCTTATTTCCCGACCTGACGGGATGAAGATGTTGCCGTGATTCGGTTATATCTGGTACTTGTTCTGTGTATACTCAGCAGAGGGTTATCTCCTTGCGATTACTCGGCGCCATTTTGTCTGCTTCCCTGAATTGATCATTGTTGAGATCATTTACATGATATAACCGTATGTGTATACTAGAACAACTCTTTTACGTTGTCTGTGATGCTAGCTGAATTGTTAATGTCAAAGGATTAGACAAGTAATGATGTAAGAACGCCTTCAATTTCAAAATCATTATCGTGTAAATGACAAATAATGTTTTCCTTTCTTCAATATTTACTTCCATTCCTGTCAGATATCACCTGTCTTTAGTATTTTTGCAGGGATATCAATAAGTACAAAGGCATTAATTCGCCGACAAGATAATCGCTTCTATCAACATCAGTAATTTCCTACATCAAAGTCCGTCAACGCTAACAAAGCACAGTTTTCAAAATGCAGTCGTTATTCCAACGTTGGTTCCATTAACAAGAACGATCCATTGCTTCCAAGCTTTTCAACTACAAGCGAACGCTTTAACCTTTGCATTAAGATGATCTAAGGATAGTTCCAAATTCAGCATCTTATTGGTCCTTCTTACCATATAACAATGGTTCGGATGGATAGATAGTTACTGGACATTTATATATTTTCTCATGATGTGTCTTAAGTATCTATATACTCATATTATCAAATTTCTAGATACTGATTGATTCTGCAGAAGACTACGCCAGACAATAGGGAAATTGAGAGTATAATGAGCACAGCACACTTTCACACTGAATCAAATCTATCATTTCCATTATGCTAAAAATAATCAGATGCTTGGAATCTAAACTGAAACAGTTTGTAGTGAACCCAATGTCCAAACCAAAATCAACAATCTGCACGATATGTATGTAGTGTAGTCTACAGACAAACAGCTACTAACTTGTTTTGTCTTTAAACACTATCACCTTACTTGCTTACAGAAATAACTAGGCTTGCTCGATAACCGAAGGACGAAATACTAGCTAATCACGTTTCTGTATTACAACCTTTCCGAAAACCCATTGATGATAAGCATACGGACCTGTCTCGTTTGTATTTGGGTCCGAAACTTCACACACTAATTCCTATAATCAACGTTTTATCAATGGCTCTTCTAGTTACCCAACCAAACCATTATTCAAACATTATTCAGACTATCCTTCTCAGCATCATAAAAAAAAGGTTTGATTCAAATCATGAACATGCATACCCAATATTTGGAACGAGTTGAATGTGGATTTTGAGAAATTAAAACTTCAAGTCATTTAAACATCTTGAACATCATCTTCCGCAAAATGTTTCTTTTCTCAAATTTATTATGAGAATTTTCCTTTCGGGATTCTAACGGCGAGATAAATGTATGGTTGGTTGTAAATCATTTTGGAGCATATTTTGTGAAATTGCCGCAAAGTTATTACTGAGTACCATATTATGAAACAGATCGGTCCTGGTGAAAACTTATTTTTGTTGAGTTTGGGGGCAAGATTTTTCAACAGACTGTCAGCATTCCTATGGGTAGAAATTCTGCCCATCTTTTGACGGATTTGTTGTTGCTTCCTTGTTTTGCTTTACGTATTGATGAGTTTCTCCAGACTGGTAACAAAACACTAGCCGCGTCCTTCAATTTTAAATCAGATTCATCTACGATGTGCTGTTGTTATGTAACAAGACATTTATTGACAACATCGATCGTATAAACCCTCTTGAAAGTTGCATTCCTGAGTCCTCTGCCTACAGTGTTTACATGTCTTAGTTGGTATTCAGTAACCTTTTCCGAACATCATAACTTTCGTGATACATTTCGACTAATGACGGACAAATTTATAATAAGCAGGTTAACGACGGAAAGGTGTAATGGTCGTCATCATGATCGCGACAACATATTAAATATAATATAACTATTAAGTACTTTTCTCTTTTTCAGTGAGTTCGTGAGTTCCACATATATGCTTTTTAGATTGTTGCTCCATCCACAATAAACATTTCCAGAGTTTCACATTTACTGAATAACCTATATTTTACCAACGCCATCAACTATCATGAACTCGTGTTGTATGTCTAAGAATAACCTCGTGTCATACTGAATTGTTTTTCTTTGTATATGGTGTATAATCTGCCATAGTGATACTACATATGTTGGTGGATAAGGTCCAGAATTATCTCTAGAACTATGAAGTTAGGCTTAAATTGAATCCAGATATGTAACTACAGTGACACTTGTATTAAGATACCAACTCCGGGCAGTCCAAAAAGTGGTTTCCGAATGTTGACGTTAAATGCATGTTGAATTCACAATGATTTCATTACAATAGGGAACAGTAAATTAGTATCATAACACAGGTGATGTCTTAAAAGAGGTGGTCACATGGAAAAGATTGACCGTTTGTTCAATGATCTGAAACAGAAAAGTTACATAGCGTTGGTACAGATGGGAAATGACAGCGTTTAAACATATGAATCTGTGATTATGAATATTAATATTGTCAAGTAACATAGGCTAAATATCCTGAAAATTTAATCGATAAGGTTTTGAACCATTGCTCACTGATATACCGGTTATCAGTATAATGTGACCGGGCGGAATGTTAAGCTCGGTGCCTTCGGAATGATATTTCATTGAGGTAGCACTATAAAGTCAATATCAGATCCGTGCTATCACAATTAGTGAATTAAATCGATATACCCTGCCTCCAGCATACATACACACATGCACGCGTACACAACACACATCGAGGTACATCTTTAAACGACCTTAGCTGTTGATAAGACGCTAAACCCCTAACTTAATCAAACTGAAATATTAGTGATTGATTATACAGATACTAAGGATTGCCTCCTCATAATTATAACGGTATTACATAAAACTGTGATTCCACCTAACTTTTGCGGTGCTTTATTTTATCTCTAGGCATCCTTTTTTATATATATGACCATACGCAATTTAGATTGAAAACAATATCAAAGCATACTATGGTATATCAAATTATCTAGACATACTAATATGTTTATTTACAAACTGATACACACATAGTATATGTGCACATAGCGGGTTCAATTGAATGAATCATTACTGGTTTTGTTGTTGTAGGTCTTCGTACCATTCTGTCACTGGTGGTAACAAGCATGCTCTTGACATGACAGTTTAAACTTTAGTATACGACGTCGCTGTATCCTGTTGATAAATAATCCTTCAAAATCACAATGTACCAAGTATACAAAACCTTGTATGGATATTGATAAATGATGTGCAAATTCCAAAGGTCGAAACCTAGGTCAAAGGTTAAACAAATTATGATACGCCTTAGCATCACGTAATGTAATTATTACAGACGAACCTCGTATAATCGTCCAACTAACATTCACAAGGTAAACTGGCTGGCTGGCTCGATAGGCTGATTTTTGTTCCTACAAACCCCCCAATGATTACCTTAACCATAGTGTGTGAATCAGAAACGTTCGCGACTTCAAAATGCAGTCGTTATTCCAACGTTGGTTCAATTAACAAGAACGATCAGGATGGGACGGCAATATAGTTGAAACATTATTTGGTTCGGAGGAACGTTGGCATGTTTCACAGAGAATATTTATAGACAGACGTTAACTCTGATAGGGCATAGACAGATGTTCGGAGAAACTTTGGTATGTTTCTCACAGTACATTTTTAGGACAGAGGTACAGCATACACACACACATGGAGGCGTACATAACAGACATCGAGGCACATCTTTAAACGACCTTAGCTGTTGATAGGACGCTAAACCCTTACTTAATCAAACTGAAATATTAGTGATTTATTATACATATACTAAGGATTGCCTCCTCATAACTATAACGGTATTACATAAAACTGTGATTCCACCTAACTTATGTGGTGCTTTATTTTATCTCTAGGCATTTTTTTTATGTATATATGACCATACGCAATTTAGATTGAAAACAATATCAAAGCATACTATGGTATATCAAATTATCTAGACATACTAATATGTTTATTTACAAACTGATACACACATAGTATATGTGCACATAGCGGGTTCAATTGAATGAATCATTACTGGTTTTGATGTTGTAGGTCTTCGTACCATTCTGTCACTGGTGGTAGCAAGCGTGCTCTTGCCAGGGCAGTTGACACTTAAGTATTTGACGTCGTTGTTTCCTGTTGATAAGTAATCCTTCAAAATCACAATGTACCAAGTATATCGGACAAAACCTTTTATGGATATTGATATATGGTGTGCAAAAGGTAACAAAAAGAATTGATACGCCTTAGCATCACGTAATGCAATTATTACAGGCGAACCTCGTATAATCATTCAAATAACATTCACAAGGTAAACTGGCTGACTGGCTCGGTAAGCTGATTTTTTTTCTAGAAAAAAAATGATTACCTTAACCATACTGTGTGAATCAGAAACGTACGCGACTTCAAAATGCAGTCGTTATTCCAACGTTGGTTCCATTAACAAGAACGATCATGAATGGGACGGCAGTATAGTTGAAACATTATTTTGTTCGGCAAAACGTTGGCATGTTCGTCGCAGAACAGACTTAGAACGGAAGTTAAGATGAATATTGATAACGTATGAACGCAAGTGAGAATATTAGTCGATGTAATTGTAGAACATGATTTGTAGGTAGTACAGTACTGTTTACAAAGAAAATATATCAGCCGTATCGAAGGACACATTCATACTGACAAGAGCTTACACTTGATGCATAGTTATTAAATGGTAAGAACAAATAANTATTTTTAGGACAGAGGTGAACACTGATAAGGTATATAACGATCGTCAGAGGAACGATTGTATTTTCCCTTCAGAACATGTTTGGGACAGAGGGGAACACTGGTAGGGTATAGACAGATGTTCAGATTAACGTAGGTATGTTCATGCTAGAAGATTGTTTTAGGACAGAGAGGAACACTGGTAGGGTATAGACAGATGTTCATATGAACGTAGGTATATTCATGCTAGAAGATTGTTTTAGGACAGAGAGGAACACTGACAAGGTATAAACGTGTGTGTAGAGGAACGTTGGCATTGTCAACATAGAACATGTTTATGATAAAGGTGAACACTGACAAGCTATAGACGGAAATCCAGAGGAACGTTGGTATGGTCCCCATAGAACGTGTTTATGATAAAGGTGAACACTTATAGGGTACAGACGGATGTTCAGATGAACTTTGGTATGTTCCACACAGAACATCTTTAGGACAGTTCAGGTGAAAAATGAGAGAGCACAGATTGATGTTCAGAGCTTACACTTGATGCATAGTTATTAAATGGTAAGAACAAATAAAATAATTAAACGAAACTGTTTGACCCTACAGTATTTGTATGAATCCAAGGTATGGTTGGGACTGAGGTACAACTGACTATTGATATACACTCTATATATATTGGTCAGGAGGAGAGTTAAGTAAATTTTATATTGGTTCCCATATTAGACGGTAAGGACGGAAGTCAAGGGGAATGTTGGTAGGATCTACACAATCGGTTTTGAAGGAATTACATATATGTTATAGTATGATCACCGCAGAACATGGTAAGGACAGGCAGGTATCATTATGACCTCTTTAGAACACTCCAAAGACAAATTTTAAGACGGGTGTTTGAATATAACAACAAAAACCTGTTCGACCGGTAGTGCTGATGGATTGTGGTATTCATCTGATACACTTGATTTTGGCGAAGATTAGTATATTTCCAATAGAGGATGGCTAAAATGGAAATGTTGGTTTGTTCTCTAGGGATCTAAGTTCGGAGATACATAAGGCATGAACTTATTCGTTCCCAACAAAACAATAAATGTAACCAAAGTGCATGTGAATCTTGGTATGGTTCTTATAGAGCTCTGACGGAAATAGGGGTACAAGTTGCTTAAATACATATAGAACCATAATGTGTGACAGTATAGGTGAATATTTGTATGTTATATGTGGAACTTGGTGTATACAGAAGTGAATGTTGGAATAGAAGAACGGATACATGTTCGCATCAACCTTACTAAAAAGTTCTAAAAACGTTCATGTTAAACTTGGCATGAACATAATGGAACGTATTAACGACGGATATCCATTTGAGTGTTTGTATGTTTCCCCTAAATATGACTTTGACGGGAGGCAATGTGAATATTTGTATCATTAGTATTATCAAACATGGTTTTCATGGAAGTAGTCATGGAAGTTTAAATTATCCTCATACAATATAAATAGACGGAGGTTCAGGTGAAAGGTAGTATGATCCTCATAACAAATTAACAGAGCGGACGTTTAGGCAAAATTTGGTATGATCATCATAAAACATGAACAGGATGGCAATTGGTGTAAAAACTAGTATGGTCCTCACAAATAATGTACAGATTGGAAGTATAGGTGAATTGTCGTATGATCCTCATCGTACATGGACAAGGAGGAATTTTAGGTGAAAGGTTGTTTGTAGACCAAATAGATCAATATAGAAAACGAAAATGAACAAAAATGTCATCCGTTAAGAAGTATTAATTTGCAATTTCAGTTTTTGAATACACTATATTTTACCAACATCATTAACTAGCATTACATGTAACTCATCTTTCACTAGATATTAAAAGGTCTAAAATATCCTCGTGTTATGCTTCGTAAACGTGTTTTTGGATAGATGTATACACTTCGATAGTGATACTACATATGTATTCTTATAGAGTCTAGAATATTGACTAGAATTGTGCTAATTGATCTCGAACAGAACCATTACATAGCGTTGGTACAGTTGTTTGATGTTGATGTTTGATGTTGCCAAGTAACATAAACAAATGACCATGGAAAGGTTGACTGGTTTACTGATACTTCAGGTCGCACACTAATATCAGAAATTACTTATTAACAGATAATACCGTTTATCCCATATAATTATTACGGTATTACGGTGTTTTTATTTATGTATTGATAATATAATGACACACATGACACATATCAGGTGGTCGGGTGGTGCAGTGGATAACGCACTCGCTTTTCCTCGAAGCAACCGGGTTTCGATTCCCCGAATGGACGTGCACATGCATAAGGTCACCTGCCCGACCACGCGGATTTTCTCTGGGTACTCCGGTTCTCTTCCACATTAAGATCAAATGCGCGCTAACATCCTGGCCAACAAGGGTGATTAATATAAGTTAAATAACTTGTTTCATAATTGTGGTTAAATGAATAAAGTGTCAATAACATCATTATACATGTATTTGGATATATTATAGTGTGTCAACATTATTTAGACATACTACATATTGTAATAAAATGAAACACAACCTATCACCCATCTGCTCCCATTGTCATACAAAATAAACAAGGAGAACGTGGAGATGTTTCTGATGCCCCTCATCAATATTCTTCTTGGCAAACAGAATTTGAAATTCAACAGGACGTAAGGAGTTTGTCGTAAACTCATGTATGACGATTTGTTAGAGGGTATGGATGGAAATGAAAATTGATAACAAATATATCTAAAGACAAGTAAGGCAGCGGCTTTTGGCGTTATTTTTTAACCATGGTCATGATAACAGGATGAAGTATGTAACATTTTCGACTATTTTCACCGAAACGATTTTTTATGGCTCGAACTATTTTATTTGCACTGCACTATGCTATTCCTATCAATTATGTCTAAAATGGTGCTTACCAATTAAAGTATACGATTACCCATTTTCAAATGTTCTCAATTACTAGCTTAGTTCTACTATATCATCACCAGTAACTAACATGAACTCATGATTAGCCTCATGCATACTACAAAATCAATCTGACTATATTCGTCAAACTAATAAATTTGATATGTTATCTCACACACATTTTACATTGAAAGAGATGCTGCAATGTACTATTGCTATATTGGTTGGTCAAAACAGTGATCAATTTTCAATTTTCTAAAGATTAATATGCAGTAATATGAAACTGAGCAAGCGGTATTGACAAAGACGAATACATCCACTAAATACCAAGTCCACAGTTGATATATTAGATAAAAAATCGTGTTGTTTTTATTAGCAAAAAAGATGGAACATAAAATGATCGTCGAGAGAAAAGTAACGCATTCGGCATTGTAACGTAACAATAGAAATGGCGTCATCAATAGAATATTTTCGAATAGTTAGTCAAATGTTGTTGAGATTGCTTAGGAACAGAGGTTTGACGGACATTTCGGTCATTTTTTTTTCATCCTTTCTTTCCAAGAAAACATTCATGTACATGTGAATATTGGTATGGACCTCTTAGATCGTAGTTTGGACGGATGTGAAATTAAAAGATTTAAACTCTATATAAACTGTTTTAGAAAGAATACAAGACGAATAATTGCATGTTCACTATAGAACATACTGAAGCCAAAGAGGAATGAAATGGTGGTAAGATCCTCACAAAAAAATGGATAGGACCGAAGTTTGGGCTTATTTTATTCCTATGAATAAGAGAAAACAAAATGAAAACGGTAAGCATAGAGTTATAGACCAATATTGGTATAATCATTAACTTGGTTTTAAGGGAAATATAGTTCTATAGGAAAATAGTTAAGGCGGAAATATAGGCAAATATTGTATGATCATTAAATGGTTTTGAGGGAAATAAATCCATAGTAAAACAAGTTAGTACAGCAGTAAAGATGGATATTGGTTGTATTGTTGGCCTGGTTTGGTAGAAAATGTGATCCTATATATATAGGTCTAAAGTATTGGTGAATAATGGTTTGATCATTAATCTGGTTTGGAGGAAAATATGGTCCTACAGAAAATAGTAAGAACGGAAGTAAAGGCCAAGTTTATTATCAACCCCACAGAACACAGTAACAACGGAATTACGTGTTGATATGGTACACATAAGAACATGGTTTGATGCAAGTTCAAGGGAATATTTGTTCGATTTATTTGTGACAAGGTCACTCATATGACCTCTATCCAAATACGTTTACCAATATAAATGGTAACTATATTTAGCAAACGCTACCAGCTGACATGGGCAGAGGTTATTCTTGATATTGATATGTCTAGAAACAAGCGCGTGTTTATCCTCTCACCTTCCACGGGGACGTGGTATGTAATATAATTAAATATATGAAGTAAGGCGCATAATGACACCATATTTTTATTGGTATGAAGCATACACATTTCCGCAAATGTTAAAGCTTTTGATATTAAATTACCAAACAACCCAATAACCTTCTGATATGATCTAGAAACATCGCATAGTTATGGTAAAGATGTTATTTACTCAAACTTACCGATGATGATGTTTTGTTTACCAATATGTATAACTGTATGACATGTGCATGGAATTGTTTTCCTTTCTAGAGACACTAAAGCCTGACGTCATATTTAGGAATACTACGATATGTCAACAGTACTTTGGCATACTACGGTAATTCTGTGTATGTAACAGTTTCGATTTCCTTATTAATCACCGATATCCATTGTAGTATTTCTTCGTATCATGTTGCTATCGGTGTATACGAGTGGGCACTTGACAAGCATTAACAGTGTATATAACAGTTTCGATTTCCTTAATAATCACTGATATCCATTGTAGTAATTCTTCGTATCATGTTGCTATCGGTGTATACGAGTGGGCACTTGACAAGCATTAACAGTGTATATAACAGTTTCGATTTCCTTAATAATCACTGATATCCATTGTAGTAATTCTTCGTATCATGTTGCTATCGGTGTATACGAGTGGGCACTTGACAAGCATTAACAGTGTATATAACAGTTTCGATTTCCTTAATAATCACTGATATCCATTGTAGTAATTCTTCGTATCATGTTGCTATCGGTGTATACGAGTGGGCACTTGACAAGCTTGTTAATCTTTCATTGTTCAGCTGTCGCTGATGGATAAATGTTGATACACAAGTACTTCATGTACGGAGACATACGCCAGCTTCAATTGTATTTATCAGAAATGTTTCCCGTTGTAGTGATCGTTCGTACCATTCTTTCATTGTTAGTAACAGATGTGCACTTGACGCGACATACAACGTTAAGTGTTCTACTATCGCTGTTTCCTGTTGAACCGCAATGTTTAAACTAACAAATATATTATTTCGTCTGTTAGAACAGTTAAAGCAAAAGATAATTGTGCATCCACCTTGTTTTAATTAATACAGTGGACCCTCTTTAACATTAAATGTTTCAAAAATGTAACACACTATTATTGACTCGAATGTTTATCAATCATTAAGTACAACGTATAAGGTATACTCGCGTAGTTTGGCATTTAAAATACCTAAGAGTGATTAAAATCAGCTATCTGTTCTTTAAAATGCTTATTATTTATGGATTTCAATTCAAGGGAAAAAAACGGCGATTTTTCATTTTTTTTTAAAGCGAAAATAACAGACATGTATTGTTTGCTTCCGTAGTTTCCGTTGTTTTAATTCCATTTTTCAGGTAAAACATTTCGGTAATTATTTATTCAAGAACAGTATTTTATTTGAACAGTTGACATTGTGTCAATGTCGGTAATATCGTGTAACATTAGCTATGATTTGTAAAGATAATGACTTTTTGTCGTATTTACTATAAATCCTATGTCAGGTTAGATAAACAAGAATTATAACATATTTACATTGCATTTAGTAATTGCATTTTAAGATCACCAGAGCCAACGGCTCAAGTGACCTATTGCGATCACCTTTCGCCCGTCGTGCGTTTTGCGTTTTTTGTCAAACTTGGTCGAAATCTTTCTTGGTGAAAGAGGGTATCAGATTGTTAATCTCGTGTTCCAACATCGGCCTCGGGGCCAGGGCGAAGCCCGGACGAAAAACCTAACCAATCTTTCAAAAACTTTCTTCTTTAGACTCATATGTACTTGAATCATTGAATCATTTTTTTTGTATTGATGGAACGATCGCCAAGGCTTTATCTAGTTGTAAACTTAAATAGAAACGCCCTAAGTTCCATGATCTAAACTGTTAGTTTCAGTACCCCGGGTAATCTGTTCTCCCATAGGGAAGGGTAAATAGTTGTTACATGAAACTATATAACGTTTGACTATATTTTGTCCGCTTTCAGCATGAAATAATTCAAACCTGGTTCAAATAGTTATGATTAAATCGAAATTAAATATCAGTATCAGAGATTAATTACCAACTGCAGGTGGTGGTCAAAGAGGACAATTGGCTCAATGACAAGACACATAATATTTCTCATTCAATAGTAAAAGAATATGAATATTTGTTAACGGTGTCTATGACATGACAAGCAATGTGTTTCTCAGGATTTTGCACTATGTTACATGTATTTACCGTATGTTCACACTTCAATCATACGGTACTCTTTAAAATTCATACAGTTAAGTAAAGTAAACCAAATTGGATTTCACAATTCCAATGGTTTGTCTACTGTGTTTGTGCGTACTAGTGTGTGTATATGTTGGGGGTGAGGGAGGGGGTATTTACCATAATCTGAATCTATACTCGGAATACTTATTTATCTTTCCATGATATATATGTATTTGCTGGCTTAACATTGGCTTAGACATTTTACTGTTTTTAATATACCTAAGATATACAAATGATGCAAATATCAACAGTTAAATGATTGTTGGAGGAGGACGTTTCTTACATTTCGTGAAATCCTATATACCTTTAAGTAGCTGTTCCAAGACAAAGACTTATGTATTACATAGTGTATTGGTAGTGAAGGTACGCTAGTTGATATGAAGTCACAGGCGTTGAATAGGGTTATATTGAGGTATATGGGTCTTGAATCAAATGTAAATCAAAATAGTGTTTTACCCAAACATTTATATAGTACATGCTCCTCATATTCTTCATTATATCAGCATACTCCTTAGAAGATATATTCATCCAAATTTCAGTAGAAATGTAAATACACTCACAAATAGGTTAACTGTTATGTGAGCATTTCATGAAACTCGGTGTGCGTGTTTGGTATCATGTTGAATATGTACAAACATAATCATATACATGTATTACACTCATGGGCAGGAAAGAGTCGTATACTCTCTGTTCATTTTACAACAATATTGAAACAAGCTACATCAACTGATATAAACAATTTAAAATAAAATCTGAATAAAATGCCTGAACTACCATATGAGTTGCTCCTGTTTTAAATTCAATGATAACTTCAAAGCTTACACAGATGTATCAGTTCATTTACCTCATCATCTATATCACAAATACAAACTAACTAGTAGGAAAATAATAAAGCTATCACCTCATCGATGATGATGCCGATTATCAATTAAAGCATTGCCGCCACGTGTAAACCTGTGTTGTTTCAAGTCAACAATGAGTTGAAATATAACACTTTTTTATAAGGCATCCGGCTCTGTCCTTTGAATCTGACGATGTGGATACATTTTCAAGTAAATGGTGATCTTGCATTTGCCCGTCAGAGTTCCTTGACGTCCAGCGCTGTCTTTGTTAAGCTTTTTCAACGAAATTTGTTTTGGTATCATTCAGGTTAGCGTTTGTACATTTTCTGTACCACCAGGATCCTCTTCGGGTCCAGCGCAGTTTCCGGTGTCCAATTGGTTATTGTCCTTGTCTGATGTCGTAAGCATATGACCACTGATGATTTCAAGTGCATAGCTTTGAATGGTTTAGATACGAACCAGTTAGAAATTAAAATCTGTGATTTCATGATTGTGATGATGATCAGGATGATTGTGATGTTGACGGCGATGATGACGACGACGACGACAATAACGATGATGCCAAGAAGGAAATGGATACTTGGGTATATATATAAAAGTAATTGCTTATGGTATAATCATATTCATGCATTATGTAAAATCTCAGAAAAGAAGTACAGTTATACAAAGTGTGCGTTCTTATCACGATGTGACTATGTAAGTAAATGGTATCGATATGATTGAATTTCCGAGAGTATCACAGACAGGTATTTAGATTTTCCATTGCACCACAAGATACAGAAACATTATTAAGGTTGCATTGCTTTTTATCAATGAAATGTCTGTGAACAATATACTTTACTCGCATGTTCCAGTCCACTTAGCTGTAAATGAGTACGTGGTTGGGCAGTGCTAGCATTGTTGAATTGTAGCTGTGAGCGCCGAAATGGCAGCACCAGCTGTATGCTCCCCAGGGAGTTGAGAAAAATATTGGCTGCCTGAAAGACCCTATAACAAGGGATAATAATTTGTGGACCACTTTGACACGACCTACGAACTAGGTTGTGATAAAGTGGTAAATAAGAACCTCGAATTATTATTATTATTATTATTATTATTACTATTTGGTCGTATTGGCGATCTGACATTCAGAGTATTCAGCGTAACCAAATGTCCCATTCAGAGATTCCAGTTGTATACAGAGTAAACACGTTGTCAAAGTGAGGTAAAATATTTGTCCGTTTCCTATTTTCAAACAATAATAGTGTCAAAACATCTAACAGCTGCATTGTGAATTTCGTACCTGGTTAAACCGTCTCACTGCAGTAACGGCCCTGGTAAAAACGGCCCTACTTCTGTATATATAGTATAAACTGTATATTACTTTAATACAAGTGCATAATACTAATACATAACTTGATATTATGTTAATAAACGTACATGCGCTTTCAAAAAATAAAAAATAAATGTTTTGTGGTTTCATTTATATCTATGATAGTTGACCCTCCCCAGTCTTAAATACCTGCAATATAAATAATTGCTAGGTAAACAAATGACTGGTAAGATTTGTACATACTCATATAAAATCACGCCGAGACCACATACTCACCCTCTTAAATGTTTATATATTTAATATGTAATAATTTCATTACAGCCTGTTGGACAGTAGTGGTTTTAAGAACATGAATCGTCATTTAATTGTTTGATACAATTAGGGGATAACCCTATTGTAATTTGAAACTTGCGGCGACAGACCACCGCAAATTTAAAACTGTAGGGTAATCCCCATTTTTATACATATATGCAGAAACCAACAAAAGAAACGACGATTTTAAGATATGTTTGGGTGCTTTCTTCAAACTCTATGTCACTGTGCCGAGGATTGGTAGCGTCATGAGTATTATAATTGAGGCGGAATTACATTGACCTTTCGGGGTTATGCTGTTGTTCGTGTTGTCATGAATAATCAATTTCATGACAAGTCAAGGTAAATCGGGGTCATTGATGTCATAAAAATTCGACATCCGGACTTCATTTCATTTCATTTCATCAAATTTTATTGACAAGATTTCATAGTCAATTGGATAGAATAACAGGCAAAGCCTATATAAATGCTCTCCGTCAAATGGCCAAAGTGGAATAAACAATGAGATAATATTTTAGACATGTTGGAAATAAGAAATTTAACAAAAAAATAATTCATATTAACACAAGGCTAATGGGAAGTAACTCATGAATGAAACATCTCACACACCCCATACACACTTACACACACATACAAGTACATGTACAAATACATTAATTTCAGCATATATATACACTATCATAGACAGATATTGGCAGACTTAGACCAAAAGTCCATGTGCATATATCGCACAGGTCACTGCTACCAACAACTATTACAATTATGAATAATAAATTAATTTAATACGTATAGAGTGTAATTATTTACAATGTCAAGATAAGTACATGTAATAGTCAGTAGTCATGCTCAACTAGAATCTCCTGGATGTAATATAGAATCAGTATATTTCTGTTTTAAAATGAACATAGTGGCTTTAAGTCATATACAAATTAAAACGACGGGATTTTCCAATATGCAATTAAAACAATTGTGGTTGGTATGTCGTGGTAAAACTGTCGCAAATTATTTGATTGACCAATCAAATGTCGTGTTGCATCTAAAATATATTAGAATACTATATATTTTTCTATTGAGTCAGCACATTCAACCCACATAAGACATGTTACAGACTTGTTTGTAACATAGTATCATATATTTATATTTGCTATGCATTGCCACTTTATAACACAACCAAGGCCAGTTCCGTGTTATAAGACCATACCACAGGTAGTGATATCTCCACGTGTCCGACTTACTACCAGATCAATTTTTCCCTTCGATATTTTGTTTTTTATTATTTCAACGAACTATATTATTTTACGGGGAAAGTCACGAGACAACACTCCGTGAGCCATTACATGGGATGTTCTACCTCTTGAACAACCACAACGAAATACTAACTTAAAAGTGCGTTGTGAACTTTGAAATGAAATTGAGAAAATTATAAAAATGTAAATATAAGTATACAGTAACAGCATTGTGTTATTCATTTTGTCTGCAATTCTGTCCCGTGTTACATGTATATGACGATCTTGTGAAAACGCCTAACTAGAATAAAGTAACATTTAACTTTATTTTATATTCACACACATTAGAGATTCATCTGTGGTCCTAACATTTATGTAGAGAAAACGAAACGCCTATATTGTTTTTTTGTGGAGACACCTTGAACTCTCTTTTTTACAAATCGGAGGAAAAATATCTATGACAAGTACCGATATTTGGAAAAATAGACAATAATTTACAGAACATGACTTAACAATGTTTAATAAACACTGGCAATATCTCTATAATAACAATGACCAAGCTATCTTATGTGAAACATGGAAATTAAATATCGGAACATTAACAATTAAAAACTGCTTTCTGTAATTAACATGCATAAATGTATTTGTTCCTTGCCATACATGCATCATCATTTTTAAGAATTAATAGCTGATTTGTCACCAAACAAACCCACGACCCTAAGATAGAAAAAATAAATATCAACTTCAGTTTTTTGTTTGTACAGTAATAACCGCACACACATCTTAATGTCCCTATGGTGTATCTAGCAAAGTCGAATTTGTAAATTAAGTTTGTTTATACATACCTCAAGGCGCGTGCAGAAAACAATTACTCAACTTTGGCTTGAAGTAAGACGTGATATAAATTCCATGATAATTATCTTCCCTACATGTATTGTACATCACACGACCGATATAACACCGCTATCATTATATAGTTGTTTTGTTTTTACGTCGATTTTTTTTAAATAAACCTTGATAATAGATATTGTTGCTGGAGGGATACCTTTACAATTAATAGTTTACCGATGATAAAAGGGAAAAGTCATATAAACACACAATGTATTAATCTGAAATTGATTTTAAAATACACATTTAAATGTCGTGCAAACTTATCAGTAGCCTTTATTTATTTTTGTTTTCTTCTTCTAAAATTTAGCATTTACCAATCATTATATACTCAGAAACTAGACGCCATGCTATTTTCTCTCTCTGCATGGTATATGAACTTAACATTAAAGCGAAGAAGCATCAAACTAAGACTTAGAGAGTATGGTCACGTGATATTTATATTTACTGATTTGCTATTTGTATTACCATCCACTGAGATAGAAAGGTTTTTGATGTAACAAGATTGTTTGGATGGTTGAGTGAGTCTGCATTTCATGTATCATGCAGATTGGTTTTATATGAATCCAAAAGGCTAAAATTGATGATTAACTATTCCGTGTGTTATCGAATCATTGCTAAGTAACACAGTATTTGACCATTACGTCAAGTTTGCACTCGTCAGTGGTAGTAATCATAAATACATATTCATGTACAGCTAGATTGAAAACATGCCAATTAGTTTTTATAACGTTATCTTATTTAAAAAGTAATAGATTGAAACATTCGAGAAAAACAACCTACCATTAGCTTACATATAGTGATATTTTTGAACGGAATACTTAGATAAAGCCCCAGTCGGACTGTTTATGCTTTGTCTCTTGTGCAATTGAATATTTCAATCAGGTATTAATGTTCAGGGAATCGATCGACGCAATGGAAAAATAATTAATTACTTGGTCGTTCAGAAAGCAATGAAATGTCTATTTTAAGTCCAGTCAAGTCTGCTCCCCGAGGTTTAATACAGAGGTTAGCCATCTAACAAACATCACCCATGGCCTAAGTCCCTTACTGCTACCTCCACATCAAAGTAAACTAACTGAAATGTCAAGCAATGCTTAATAATGGTATCGAAACATTAAGTTTATATCTCGATATTTTGAATTAGTAAGTCATTTAATTACATGAAGTTATTAAGTCGATTGTTTGTTTGTTTGTTTGGGTATTTAAGGACGTGTCAGGTTTCTGTGGTGGGAGAAAGCACTGAGAAAAACCACCGACCTGCGGTGAGTATCTGGCGACGTAGGCCTCGAACCTGCGATCCAGTGGTTATTAAGTCGAATTGTCAAATTATCATCTCAAAAATTCGAATTAAACGTTAAAAAAATTGTAAACGTATCAACTGTCTTTCAGTTTTTAAACCAATCAATTGAAACCAACCTACTGCTATATATTACATTACTTACAGCCCTATGTTATTTAATCACAGAGGGTATGACGTCACACCATTTTTAATTGGTTTCAAATAACGAAATAAACATATTTTTTTAACATATTGAAAACAATATATTACAGGATCCCCGTACCACTGCTAAAAATGTATCAAAAAGTTAGAAACTGGAAAGATGATAGCGTTTACACATACTTTCTGAAAACCTGATCTAGCATGACTTTTGAGAAAATAACTATACAATGAACAAAACATAACTAACAACATCTTTTTGAGTGTAAGAATGTTTTCGTTGTGTTTATGACTCGGTGTAATAGTTCCTGACCAATTACATATACGTCAATCAAAGTCTACAAACTCGGTGTAGTGGTTCCCGACCAATTACATAATACGTCAAACAAAGTCTACAGTTCGGTGTAACGGTTCCCGACCAATTACATATACGTCAAACAAAGTCTACAGTTTCGGTGTAGCGGTTCCCGACCAATTACATATACGTCAAACACAGTCTACAGACTCGGTGTAGCGGTTCCCGACCAATTACATATACGTCAACCAAAGTCTACAAACTCGGTGTAGCGGTTCCCGACCAATTACATATACGTCAAACAGAGTCTACAGACTCGGTGTAGCGGTTCCCGACCAATTACATATACGTCAAACACAGTCTACAGACTCGGTGTAGCGGTTCCCGACCAATTACATATACGTCAAACACAGTCTACAGACTCGGTGTAGCGGTTCCCTACCAATTACATATACGTCAAACAAAGTCTACAGTTTCGGTGTAGCGGTTCTCGACCAATTCCATATACGTAAAACACAGTCTACAGACTCGGTGTAGCGGTTCCCAACCAATAACATATACGTAAAAACAGGTAGCTATTTACTTATTGCATATAAACGTCGTTGTTAAGACTTTGTGTTTAAACAAAACGTCATGTATTTATTTTAATAACTAACACAAGTACTTAAATAACGATTGAACGACATGTCTTCAATTTCAATCTGGTATGAATGTAAATAGGTTACATACAAATTCAATGAACCCCTAACGGTAATCGATTTGCGTTCATGTTAGCATGTACATTGTAAAAAATGCCGTTCAATCCGTATATTTACATTATAAATAGTTATTTACCTAAACATGTATATCCCCTAAACTCCTTTTATGTTGAAGTGTCTCTCCAGTCAGTGCAAATTAGATTCCTGAAACGGACTAACGTCATCAAAGTGTTTGCTTCCAACGGTTGTCTCATGTTATTCGAGGCAGGAGGAGAAGCTTCGAAGCGACGCTGATCAAATTGCGTTTCTAGCGCTTTGAATACAATTTTTATGATAATGCTTTAAGATGAACGTGAAGTAGAAATGCAAAAAATAAATCTATTTTGTATCAATATTGAAATAGTTTATTTCAGGGTTCTCTCATTCTTTAGATAAAAAATAGAACAACTTTATTCTTGCAGTAAAAAAAGTTTGAGCCGTTTTGTATTCGAACTCTGAACTAATATGTTCGAGCATCGGTTGGACTGAACTTTTTTGAGCACTGATAATTTTGTTTTTTTCCTTTCCTCTTCTTTGTTTCTGTACCCGGATCTATGTGCGCTCATTAATAGATATCATACTTGACTATCAAGTCACAATCATATATGTGTAACCTGTGAAAGCTATATCAACGAGAAAGATGTTGACAGTCAATTGATATTAATATGATTGATAAATGAAACTTTTATGAATGTATCTTTGTAACAACAGTGTCCTCTGATCAGGCATTTTTGAAAGGCCACGAGCAAAAAGGCACACGGTCTTTCTGGATATATATGCATAAATGACGCAGTTAAAGAGAGATAATTCACAGAGAAAAATATTATTTACTGGAAAAGGGTTTGGTTATGGTCAGGTTATGAGGGGGTAACTCCAGTTGAGAACAGCGTAACTTGAAAGGATGGTGATAAACTGACTCGTGCACAACTGTAGTTTCTATCTCATTATCTGGACTAAATGGAAAACTATTCCTGTTATTAACAGTATACTGTCTTTGAATGTTTCATAACTATTTTAACACTAGTCTGATCAGCTTGCACATGTTTCATTTTCATAATATCTTTTACATCAGATCTGTTCAATGAAAGTAACAGTCTAAAAGTTGCGTATAGGATATGTATGTTTACCAATGACGTCACAAAATTGATTCTCGTTTGCTGAAAATCTGCATAGCTCCACCCACTTGTAACTTTTGGCGACGTTATATAAACTTAACTGGTGATAACTCCAGTTTAAAGGAGCAATATTATTGAATGGATATCAACGTAGACTGTAGATTGTCAAAACATGTTATCATATGCCATATTCGAAGAAGAACGCATCGCTGTTGATACGTATAATGGCCTTCCAGCTGATGCTGTTATTTGATTGAAGATATTCTGCTGTTAGATTTCTTAGTACCCGGGATTTGCCGTAGTCCTTTTCAGCACTGAAAGGGTTCATGATATAAGCACTTAATTTATTATTAGTTTGAAATTAACCAGTACATGAACTGAACTAAGGTTTGGAATGTACATATCTAAAGGGGGTTTTATGCTCGTTCCCTTCTGTTTTGACAGTAGTCCAGACCAGTTTTTGCATTCAAAGGTTGTGGCCACTTACACCAACTAAGAGCTTTAGAAGGATGGTTTACTGTATAGTACAGTGTATTTCATTTTTGCATACTGTATCCATAACCAAGTCTTATAATTTCAGCTTCATGGATGGGTTCTTCGTCCATCTTAAAAATCCTTTAACTAAAATGGCTTACAATCAGTCAGCTCTACAGCATTAGTTGTAAAGTGTTTAAACACAAATAAAGGCTTAACTCTGGTTGTAAAAATATATAAAAGGAAACTAGATAATAGTTTGTTGTTTTATTATATCTTCTATATACAATCTAAAGCTAACTTTTTTTAGTTTTTAAAGATGTTAATAGTTTTTTTTAACACATTCCATGAAAAACCTCTCATAATATTTCATATAGTTATATTTGCTGGAAAGTATTGACCATATAGGAGAAGGTAGCATGAACATCATATTTCGTCTTCGTTAAGGTTTTTTCAACATCATTTTTGATGTCTTCAATGGAACGTACATATCTTTTCCAAAGAGATTCCTCCAATACATCGAAGTTCTGAGATTAGTAGGATCATAGTTATACAAGCCGTTGAGGTTAGCATTCGTACATTTTCTGAACCACCAAGCTCCGTGTCGCGTTTCAGCACAGTTTCGGCTTTCGTCAAAGTCATTGTCTCTGTCTATTGTCGTGAACATTCGGCCATTGGTCGTTTTTAAGGCATCAGCTGTAAACATAAAGAGGAGAAAATGCATAACAATAAGAAAGCAATTAAATGGTAATTATATGCTGAATATTGTATTTTCAATATTAGTCTGAGCAGACAAATTCGCCTACCTAAAAATTACTGATAATATTTACATATATGGGCAAACTAGTTATTGCAAACAAGAAGACAACACTATGTTGTTAAATATCCGGAGCCGTCCGGTTCTTTATCAGTTACATTACAATTAAACACACAAAAACATCATAATGATAATGTTGAAATAAAACAAATATTAACCTGGTCGGAATGAATATCATTGTTCAAATCTTTAACGGTATATGGTTTTATTAGCGGAATCAACATTTCATATAAAAAACGATTCATTTATATACTCAAATCAACGAAAAATCAACGATGCATTTATTTAAGGATTAACTTTCTATTTAGTTTAGGTCATCGGGTGATAACTACAATGGAACTCGAGTAAATTGAATAATAGGCAGAGCTGATTATGATTAATTTACCTGAGTTCTATTGTAGTTATCACCCGATAACCTACACTAAATAGAAAGTTAATCCTCATAGTAATCGTATTTTTCATTAATATCAAATAACACGCTTTCTTTTAACCGAAATATATTCCGCGGGAGGATTACAAGCATTCCATTCAAGCCTGATAAGTGATATGGTTACGATTCCCACCACGCTTCGAAGGCCACCGTGACATGATACGACCAAACTAGGACTTATACGGCTGCATATCTTCAAAATAAACATCACATTGGTTTGTATGTTGGCTCTTAAACATGTAATCATAACTCATTAGCGATAATTCTTACTTCAAATTTGCTCTATGCGGCTATTTTTAGCACAACTTGCAAAGTTGCGTAACCGGTTGCACTTGTACAATATTTCACTCGCACTCGTATACTGTTATGATAAAATCATATCGTTGTCATGTCATTACCAGCTTATATCAACAGTTATATTTAATACCCAAAGATGTCCTGTTTAAATCCGGAACGCTATAATATGGCGCCAACGGCTCAGAGTTTTGGAACTCTCCCGCGTTTTTGTGGACACCACGGCAACGGTAATAGGCAACGTGTCAACAAAATCACAAATACACGAAGTATTTTTGTTTTGTTTTAACTTCAATCATTATAAAACCCAGTTCGTGTGATGTGATCTTACTATCAGTATTTATAGGTCATGTAAATTATCGAACCTTTCTTGTGACCATTTTCACCAGCCTTATCGAGTGCAGTTGAAAATATTACGGCAAAACTGCCGTATACCGAACGTTATTGTCGAAACAGAATGTACTATCGTATTTCTGGGTACTGTTTACACTATGTCATCAAAGTAAACGAACACAAACACGTCGAAAACCACCAAATCCAGCCGTCCTGTCAGTCGGTGCAGTAATCATCATAGAGTCGGGCGCTGTAAAAAACGTGACGTCATCGAAATGTATAAATTTCAACAATGTATGTATCATTTCAACAATGTATCTTTGGCATGAATACACTAATGAGTTGTACCAATCTGGTATCCCCAGTACTTTTGTTTACTTCCGAAAATAGCAATGGAAACCCCCGGATTTTTGTCGTACATCCATTGTATATGCACACGGTGTGTGCATTACTTGGCGCACGAGAATGACTGTCGTTATCGAGTGATAATGACAATGACCTCAACAAAGGCTTTTCAATTCCACCTGAAACTGTAACCATATACTCATAAACGAAATCAACGATTCACAATAATATACAAATATAAACGAAATCAACGATTCATGTGTGTACTCAAAGAAACGAAATTAACTATTCATATATATCATATATATACTCATTCCGTACTGTTGTCGTGTACACACTACAACAATATGTCATCCTGGTCCCCGTTGTCGTGTACAGACGACAAAATAAAGGGCCGTCTCATCCCCGTTGTCGTGTACACACGACAACAGACTTTGGTGTAACCTGTCTTATGTTTAGCTGGTTATCGCACGAGACTGCCGCGAAATACAATTAATTGTCGCTGAAATCAGAACCCATCAGTTTGCAAGAAATAATTTTATTGGTGCAGAGTACACTTTTTTCATTATGTGACTTATTGTTTTCGCATTTGCCGCAAGATGTTTGCGTTCGGTGCCTCAAATATAAACAATATGGCGGCAACTTAATACAATACGAACACTCGTAAATTCATCTTAAATCTACTTGTATTTAGAAACAAACTCAACGACTCCACATTCGTATCCATAATCAATCCACATTGGGAACCTGTACTATAACGCTGTGTTAAATACAAGAAATCATATCGTTTGCCAGACAAATGTCGATTTCTCAGTCATAATCAGCTGCCAGTTAGTCATTATGCTGCGAAAATGAAGGAGTGTTTGTCTATGAACCAGAACATGAAACAATAACATGTTTGTTCACGGTTACCTGTTTAATTTTTGCAGCAGTTACACCTAGTCTAAAAAGAACATTAATAATCCGCCATTTTGTTATATGCGTGGGGGCGAGTCTAATAAGTACATCCGCTACGAAATCTGAAGTCAACATCATGTGAAAACATGAACTATTGAAACATTACGATTTAAAACATATTTTTGTTATGCGATCCTATTTACTTTAAGTAGGTTTTTTCTCCTCAGTTATTTATCCTGAACTGCATTTTGACATATTTAAAACTTGCATGTCAATACAAAAAAATGTTTACTGCAATTCAATTAAATCATTTTAAATTATGAAAATATAATAGCGCACGTATATCATTTGACCCCGATCGCTAGTACCGACAGAGGAGAGAACAGAATACGTCGTGGCCGACACAACAGTTATCTCTTTGAGGGCCTCATAACAAAATCAAACTAACCAGTCACTTACCCCTTCCTTTCTTTCGCATAACTACTGTACATAGAAACACAAAGTAAACTGTATCTGGTACATGCCTCTGAACATAACAAAATGAGTTCATCTGTGTTCCAACTTAGATACTAGAGAGGTTAATAGTTTTAGACATTTAATCATAACATAAACAGCATTTTTTTTGTCGATTCCATTTCAGCCTTAACCGGCTATCCGGAAGAATACATGCACCGTACTTACTGCTAGGGTAGTTATTTTCTCCTTTGAATATACTTCCCACCTGTAGTAATGATTCTGTAATGTAATCCTTTCGTTATCTTTTGACCATTGGGGAATTTTTCGCTTCGCATCTGACGCGGTAACGATTTGTTCTTGCTAACTTTCCACGGCCAGTCATTTTGTTTACAATAAAATTGTGTACTTTGCGCATGCTTTAACAGAGGGAATTCCTAAACAAGGCGTTGGTCAGACAGGTAGAAATTGCGATGATTATCTTAAAATCATTCATTTTTATAAATATATATCAGCCAAATTCGATCGTTATTTTCCATAAGAAGACTTACGTGATATGTTTATGTAGTATTTGGAAAACAAACATATACGTATATATACACTTCACCATGATGTCCCTTTAAACGAAATCAACGGTTCATATCATTACTCATATGAACAAAACAACGGTTCATTTAAGTATTAAACTGCTTTAAGATGCCATTAATAGTCAATATAAATGCCCACTGCATTACAAAAAAATGTCAAATCCTGCCAATATCCTCTGGAATGTTGACCTGTTTGAAAAGCCCCTACGCACGTGCCTTTTTCTTTGATGTAAATTGCTCAATATAGTCAGTGGAAAACAACGAAAATAAGAAAAGTATTTTTCAATTTCTCCGTTTTTTTGACACTTGTCATTGTTTTGATGATTACAGTGCATTTAAAGCACAATCATAACATAAGCACTACTGCCCATTAACATCGCACGTTAATAACGTCACAGCGCGGAAGCATGTTTGTGAAATTTACAAATCAGTAATTCGGTAGCGGTGAGAATCCATGTCGCCATCCAGTTCTTTGTTGAAATTGTATACATATTTTTTTAATGTTGATACTGAAAACGACATTTCAGACGAAGCGGAGGGAGGGAGATATACGGGACACGAGACTAACCGTCTACAAATGGCGGACAGCGATTTACTGGGTGCTTCCTTTTGTGTCGACGACGCTGACGGTTATATGGTCGAAGAGATGACTCGTTTCTGTGGTCGGATATAAACAATATGTGTCTGGCTTGAAAACCTTCAAGGTCAAGATGCTCAATAGCTGTCGCACGTAAGCAGTGTGGTGTGCATTTTCACTCGACACCAGCAGGTCTACAGATAGTTGACATCCTGTTCTCAATATGAGCGTTTGGCTAGTGCTTTTGTTTTTTTATCAAACGGATATACTTTACGGAATAAGCGTCAATTCGTTAGTGTTTTGATTGATTAAATGTGTGGCCCCGGGTTGGTTTCCTCGATCCAAAGCTTCAATATTATCACGGGACAACACTTCGACTACGGTTCAGTATACATGCGTTTATTTATGGACGACGCGATTGACAACATGTCTCCCTGGCGATTTTTGTGTTGGGCCTCGTGATTCAACTTGGCATATTCACCACTTTCATCATTGTGAAATATTAACGAATTTAAATACAGTTGGTGGTAAAATTCTAGGCCCCTGGACACGACGTGCACGGATACATTATACCAGACCGACTGTTGGAAGAATGATCGAATTTGTGGTCGATAAATAGAGGTAAGTGGATATTTTTTTCAGATCTTCAAATTCAATAATTGGTTTGTGTTTTGTACGTTTCGATAGGCCAGATTTTGTTCGCTCTTCCAGTCGACCGTCCAACACTCCATTGGCTGTTTTTAAACTTTGTCCCTGACTATATCTATGTTTCTTTGTAAATCTGCGAGGTGACTATTGATCGCCCCGCTGATATTCCGTCTTTGCGTATTGCAGAGTTATCTTTTCTTGGGAGCAGGTATTGATTGTTACATCACTTGTTTGTGAGAGTCACGTCATCAATTTTTGAGAAAATGACGTAATTTTCTCACACAAACCAATGACGTAACAATCAATACCTGCTCCCAAGAGAAGATAACTCTGCAATACGCAAAGACGGAATTGATTAATGTATGTTTATGGTATGGGCTACATCTCCATCGCCTCCTTTTGTTCGGTCTCGCCCAACAGTAGAACACTTCCAGGGCTGTATCTAGTGTTTGGACATATACATATGCCTGTCCATCTGTTGACCATTGCCCTCGATGTTCCAGTCTGAGAAAAAATTCCAGAACCTACAGTACAGTATGGATACCTTTGTGTAATGATAGAAACAGTTATTTGCTCGCTTACAAAAAAATGCAACATTCGATTTATTTTGATGTTTATGCAATATTAAAGTCATCAACTATACAGCAGCTGTACACTGGGCCAAAATTCGATTTGTTTGATCATAGGGGCTTGTGGAAGATGTTCAATTAACGTTGTTTGCAAAGACCATGCCTAAGAATTTAATTTAACTTTTAAAAGTGTATCTCGTAACTTACCTACACTTTAAATTTCTTCCGAAATGTCATTATCTAATACACTCGTAGGCTTAGTCGTACTGACATAGTAAACGAACTGGTTGCCTACATTGGCACAGCCTCAGGCACAAGGCTGTGGTTGGCTCTTTTTATTTTGTCGCTGGCGCTTGGCTTCCATCAAACAATTTCTGTATTTCATCGCTGTCGACAGTTTTAAACCGTTTCTTTGGTGGCATGCATGGCATCTCTGGTTTTGGTTAAGGATGTATTGCTGCTCTTGTAAGCTCTTCCTGCATTTGTGAATGCTCTTTTACACTCGGTAGAGTTGAAACAACATATAAACTGTCAAATTTTGACATGTCTATACTCGACAGCAACAAATGTCACTTAGTTCCAAATTGTTAAGTCTATCTTGATCAAAATGTGGCAGTTCTACCAAGAAATCGCCATAAATGTGATTGTCCGCCTTGTCCAATTAGACACCAATGCAACAGAATTCAATTTAATTTCTTTTTATCGGTGAAAAGAAAATCGCAAAATTTCACACAGAAATGCTATTTTAATGAATTTTAATTTGTGTTTCCCTGAATTCATGTGTTTACAGTACGTCCTCTCATCCAGAAACCCTAAACGAGGGTCAAACGTGACTTTCGCATTGTTTGTTTGCTTAAGGTCACGTTCATGTTACTTCCCACTTTTGGTTCAAAGTATTATAACCCAAAACGTGATTTGCTTGGTTTACATAGTGGAATTGCAGCGCAAATGTAAATAGCTATATAGATACTCATTTAAACAAAGTCAACGATTCATTTAAATACTTACATAAACGAAATCAATACATATATATTCTCATATAGGAAATTCATCTGGACTTTCCCATTGTTCATGCAAGTATGAACGGGGAAAAATTGACTTACACACTACATAAGCGGCCGTAGCGAAGCGAAGGCCGTTCATGTGAAGTGTGTAAGTAAATTTGTAAAGTAAAATTCCAAATCACTATTAATGGGAAGGAAAACAAATAACATCATTTAAATTACGAACTTTGTTCATTCATTCATAACTTTAGAGTAGTAATATGACGTTATATCGCATTTTTATTTTGGGGATCTCGAAACATATTTACGTGGACAATTTCCAAATTCATCCGGCTTGTGCGACCTTGTTAATAAAACATTGAAGAAACAGTGGTTTAATTTGCGAATGATGTATAATTTAACTTCTACATAGAGAAAGTCGATCGACGATGATCTGGAGAACGGCCCGGAAAAGCAGGGTTTGACAAACGGTTTGAGAAAAGCGGTGTTTATTATAATAGAAAATGAATGCAGTAGCTAAACCTGTCAAGATTTTTGTCATAGAGCATTCATTGATAAAAATGCGAAAAAAAACTTCAATTCGTTTGTCATAGAAGGAACGTTATGTGTCGTAATTCCAACCCCGGGGTTCGGTTGTTTGTAGTCGCGGCCTTGTTAGGTGCGACGTGTGCAAGCCTAGGCCTAAGCTTACTAGTGTTTGGCCTACATGCCGCGTTCGTCATGTTCGTGGAAGTTTATGGATAATACAGTATATGCGTAAGTAAATTCACCCCAGTTGATACTTTCTAATGTTGGAAACATCCAGATTACTTCATCATATCGCCACTAATTTAATCACAGTGCAGACCCATGTGACATCGAAATATTGTCAGTTTGAGCTTTGTCATATTGATACCGTCTGAGGAGAAATCGAATCACAAAACCATAATTTTATTCATTCATTGAACATTCTGAAGATGAATTATATTCATGTATGGTTGTATCAAAGAAAGAGTATCGATGGGTGTTCTTACAAACACAATCAGCACCCGGAGCTCACGTGAAATATTTATAAAATGCTCTGACGTCACCAACCAGCGTTTCCAGTTTTTGCGAATGTTAGGACCTAAATCGGATCAAGCCTTTAGCTTTTTCTTACACTTCAAATAAATATTTTTTGTCAGTATATAAACATTATAAGATGACCTTCGGAATTCATATAAAAACAATTTGTTTATAGTGTCATTTTGTTCATATAGTCAAAAACATAATGTGCCAGCTTTTAAAATCGTAAACATAGCACTGACTTTTGAGTTTGAATTACGTTTTCTGGTGCTATTTGAACTTAAGCACTAACCGCCTGTAGACAAAAAATGGTGCAATGGACATTTATTCTAAATCCAGATCTTTGCTATAACTAACTAGTGAAACATTTATTGATTTCAATGTATTTTTGCAAAAAGTTATCCGATTTGGGTAAGACGATATAACTTGTTACTGTTGTGAGTATGGTCAATTGTAGATTACAATTATTTCTTTTAAAACTGCTATTACTTGAAATAATGAAAAATAAGACAAGGATGCAATTACAACATATTATTGATAAAAAGTAATTCTTTCATTTTTTTTCACGGCGATTTTAGTTTTTGCAATTGGAGACCACTAATACTAATAAGATGCCCAGAGGGCGTGTATCGCTCACCTGAATATTTAATCAGTCAAAGCAAAATGTGCTCATTAAGTACTATATTGCACTACAAATATTTCCCTCGCAAACTTTGTCGACTCCATACTTTCTCAAACCAAGCCAACTATTATTATACGATTCTATGCTTTTTGGTTCTTCTTTAGAAGTTGTTTGACATATTATTCCATGTGACCTTGTAAGTAGGTCAATGTCATTTTCCTTCTCAAACTTTCTCAAACCAAGAAACTACCAGACAAATCTTATGAATCCATTCCTTTTGGTTCTTCAGATTAAATCCTTTGAAATGTTGTTGACCTCTGTGACCTTTTAAGTAGGTTGAGGTCATTTTCCTTTGCAAACGATGGAAAGCTATATCCCAAAAAGTCATCAGCCAAATATATATATACTGATATTTATAAACGATATCAACGATTCATTTAGATTAGTATACAAACGAAATCAACAATTGATACATTTATACAATTATCAACGAAATTAGCAGTTCAAATATAAGCTCAAAATGTATATAGATTGTACAATATGATTTTTTTGTATTAATGTGGTTAGGAAGTTTCCAAATATATCACAGAAAATTCAAAACGAGACTGACTTTTTAATAGTTCATATTAATTGAGAAATATTTTAATTAAATGTAAGGGATCTGTTGTTACGAGTTAGGTCTATGTTGAGTTTATAAAACATATAGATAAACTAACTATAAAATACTTACAGATATTTCCACTGAAACCAGAAACATACACTTTGTAGTTACTGGTCTCATTAGAGATCTGGAATTCCGAGTATTCAGCGTAACCAAATGTCCCATTGAAAGTTTTCAATTGTACACGGAGTATACACGGGGTACGTGTCAGAGAAAATATATGTTCGTTTCCTGTTTAAACACACACAACAGAGACTTGTATTATGTTTTGGTTGCACATACATAAGTTAAAAGAACATATTTTTGTTTACAACAATTATCGAACAGGTTTATTCAACTTATATTTTTGCGCACGAGGGTCTTAAAGTTGGAGGAAAACGGAGACTGAGTTGAAATAACTTGTTTCATAATTGTTGTAAAATTAAGTTTATATATCTAAAATAATAATAATTTTGCTTCACGTACTCACCCAACCAGAAGTTTCCAAGAAGATTTCCAAATCCATTTTTGTACTCATCCCAATTTCTGAAGAAGTCGACCTCATTGCTTTGTCGATTTTGTATGATCTGTGAGAAACAATTATGTATGTTTGTTATACAGTGAATATATCCTCCTGTTCACACCGTGTATCAGCTAGCTATGTTATAGTAAATACATTGCTTGTATATTTGATACAACAAGCTATAGTTATTCACATATTACTGAAAATATATAAGAACAAGTTTTTCAGATATAAACACATGAGCAAGGTTAAGATATAACACAATATCGAACTAGGATATTTACATAAACGCAAATATCCATTTGTCAATGCTACATCGCTAATATGGGTTATAAGACATGAACAATATATTACGAATCGGGATTTTCCCAGTGTGCTTTATACAAAATGTGTATAATGTGACAAACATATTCTCGTCAAGTATGAGACAAATGCAGATGAAACGATAGTCTACAATATGTCCCAGGAAGTACAAACGAATCTTTCTCGGCGGCGTTGCCTTGTAGACAAAGATTAACGTTGCGCCCTAACGTGTTAAGAACAATCTGATTAACCTGGGCCCGTATTCACAAAACTGTTCTCATGCTTACGCATGTATCATGTGCTCTTTTTAACTCGCTTAAGTCACGTGACACTCAAAATGTCGTGTGTAAATATTCACAAATTTCTTTTCGTGTTTACGTCCGCAATTAACAATGCGGAATCACAAACATGACTGAATGTGTCAGATATTAGGCGTGGAGCGAGATCAATAAGGGTTATCGACCGATAACAAGAACATGTCTAGCATACGTCATTGAGTAAATCACAGCTGAAACTGTATTGTTTATATTATCAAAACATTTGGCTGGAATATTGAATCTGAATATGGAGACAGTTTCCTGAATACGGGCGCAGGTAATATAGTTGTGATACCGCAGGTAAAGTCTGTGCATAAAAGGAGAATGCTACAATGTTGTACATGAAGGTTGTCATACTTACAGTCCAGGGACCGTGTTCACTACCCATGTCGCAGTACACGTCAAAACTGTCCCCCGGTACGGGTGTGACACGGTACACCCCAGAATCACTTGCTGGATCAAGGCCTGCACATGTTTCTAAATTTATATCCATATTAAAATAAAAGAACGATAATACAAAAAACGCACCACATGTTATATAATTTCATTTAATCAGATGAAGTTCTCTTTCGATACAGACACATCAATATCAAATATCATTACAAACAAAAAACGCAATCGTTAAATACTGTATTGATTGGGTTATTACTCATTGACGCGTCCATTGAAACTTTAGTAAGTTTTTACCTCGCGGTTTACGTCTGACGATTCAGTTTTCAAAATCATTGAATCGTTAATAATTGGCCAGGTGCGCTTGCTCATTGAAATTCTGCAATGTAACGACTACGTTATACATATAGAAAGTTTCAAACTAGCGCGATGACAGATATCCATGGTCATACATCTCCGTACTAATACCAAGAATTGTTTTTATGCTTTTGAACTAGCTTTTCAAGTATCACAATAGTTTTGATAAATAATTTCTTGACATTTAAGAAGAAAAGTGAAGATTAAATATTCAAAATATGATTGATAGAAGCGGTCTGAGTTGTGAAAATTTCAGCGGAGCTATTCCAGGTCGCAAACAATGTTACCTGAATTGTTATATTAACGCTCTTAGAAACTGGGCTACCTGGCCAACCTCAGTGCGCTATCACAATAACACTACATATATTCACAGCGTCATTAAGAAGAGGTTACCGTATATTCGAAAAACACAGTGGAATTATCTAATGTTTTGCCTGCAGTCGGAGAGAGATTAATCCGATGAGTCACGCTGTCGCCGTTCTGTAAACCCAAAGTAACGCTACTGGGAATCACAATGTCAAGTTATTAACCTGGCATTTGGTGGAGGTCGAAACGGCTTGCAATGCCAACAAATCAGTTATATTGTACAAATGTATCAAAGCTTATGTCCAACCGTACCTCAGATATAAAACTAACATAATAACTCTTGTAGTATTCTTAAACTGTGGGTTCATAGCTTTTCAACTGCAATTGAAGGCAACAGCAAATACATTTACACTACCTTGGGAAAACTCTTTATTCTGTAGTTCCCTGTTATAAATCAATAACTACTGCCCAGCTCGACACCGAGTGTTTTTTGTGTTTTGTGAAGGGGTCATCGAACCGTGGTCTGTTACCATCTAAGGAGAATGCACATGTTTACTCAATGAAGGTTACCCATGACAAAATAAGAGGATGCTAAATTGGATACACATTATTATACCGTATAGAACCGGAGAGCTACTCAAGGGAAATTAGCTCGCGTGCATACGCTTACTGTTGTCACTATAGATATAGCATACTTGTATATATTGGCAGTGGCCCTATACAATGATATGGTTCTTAAGAAAGAATGACGGATCAGATAAAAGTACCTCATTCAGAAAGAAAAGCTCTGTAAAATGTATTCCAGAAATAAAATATCAAATGAATGTTGCATTAAAGAATCAAATTAATATCTTGCTCAATCTTCGATATCCTTTCCTCACGTTCCTTATTACAGATCAGTTTATTTTGTTTGGTACCCAACTGAACAAACAAATCAAAATGTTTTCAAAGAAGGACAAATGACGATACCAGTATAATTTGATTGCTGTGAGCAACTGTATATCATATTTTGTTGAACACATGTCGAAGTCCAGGATACAATAAAACTGAGGAGATCATTGTAAGAGGGACTTAGTTCCTGCTATTATAGATGTCTACCGAATACCGATGAATGCACCATTACTGTATAGAAACAACATTAATACAAGCACTAAGTAGATAAGACAGCGTATTCTTACCTTGCCTGATTACATTCAAGTAGAGCAAATCCATCTGTGTTTTGGTACTGTAGGTAAAACACCTTTGTGATAATCCGTCGAACGTCGCCATGGACTTGTTGTACGTCATAGCGGTCAGCACACATTCTATGGCCGATCCAGCCAATTCAACGATGTAAATAGTGTGCGGTAAAAGCATCGTATTTGAGACTTCATCAACGTCCCATATTTTCTGTGTATTTTCAACACCGCAAACAACTCCAACCGCTGTAACAAACATGATAAAGTCTGGCTTATTAATGGTCTATGATACCAATTATATCTAAGGAGGTGTGCATTTGACGGGGAAATATCCAGCACCGGGATTGCATATATTTTATTTGCGGAATGTGTATATATGAATGGAAACAGAATACGGAGCACACAATGTAGATAGCAACGCAAACAAAGGAACAGTTAAATCTCATTCCATACGTAATTCTTACCTGTAAACACCGGTAATGCTAACAGCCATACCATGACTACATGCAACACTGCCCATACGCCTCTATGACAGTGTCACTCAAACACAGGTTACGCAGGCTGGAGCTAGCTGCAGATGACAAGATAAACTAAAACCATTTCAATATATTGCAAAATAACGCTTTTTATGGTTCTAGACAGACCTATAGGGAATTTGTTTTGCTTGCTTCTGATGATTAATGCATTGTCATTGCCAAGAGGGCTGCTGCTCTTAATGGGTTTCGTAATGTTTATGATAATTCAAAGCCTCAGCTGTCGACTCCCACAAGGTCTTTGACGTTTGACAAAATTAAACATTGATGTGCCGGCAGGTCCGAATTTGACTTTAACCGTCAAGGGCAACTCGCGTTGGTGCTCTGAAAGTAGCATAGTCATGAACAACTAATTAATTCTAGTAACAATTGTCGATCCA
>NW_018407463.1:52806-65579 GCF_002113885.1 Mizuhopecten yessoensis
ATATATATATATATATATATATATATATATATATATATCAGGTGATCATAAACTGAAGTCTGATTATAAAATATGCAACATAATGGAAGATGTGAAGTATCCAGACATAAAAGGTGGAAAATCAATTATCTGATGTAAAATCTTTCAAAGCAAAAGCTACTCATCCTTCGGGCTCTCCTTGGGAAATGAGTACCACCAAGTAAACAAAAGGCGGATGTAAAATAAAGGCCTGTTTAATAAATAATGTGTTTTCACATAATCAGATGAAATAGATAGTATATATAGATCTACCTAGAACATTTGCCATGCATATTTCATCCTTTTTTTACTCGTCTGCGAGCCTAACAATGAACCATCAAATGTATATAGCCTTTTGAAAATAAATATATTAGTAATACAGGTTTTGTGTAGGTAACATTGGCTCATATTAACTGTCTTGGTTTTATATTCCTCGAGCCAAAGGGGAATATGAAACCAAGACAGGTAATATGAGTCCATGTTACCTGCACAAAACCTGTATAACGGATTTGTCATACGCAAACTCTAAAATAAAACAAAATAAATCAAATTCAAATAACAAAATATTTATTCAAATTGACAATACTAAGCCAACAGTGATAACATTTATTTCATATTCTCGCAACCTCGCCGACAGAAATACAACCGGATATCAAACTTGTACCTTGTTCGCCAATCATTGGGGTACACACGAGACATATGCACAGACGACTACAGCTCCTGCCGGTCAGCCGCTATGCTTTCAGGATAGTGGTCGCAATGTCCTCCGTCGTGTGTGAATCGAACCTGTCAGGCAGTGGTGTGTTGTGACAGACGACTCCGTCGTGTGTGAAGCGAACCTGTCAGCCAGTAGTGTGTTGTGACAGACGACTCCGTCGTGTGTGACGCGAACCTGTCAGCCATTGTTGTGTTGTGACAGACGAATCCGCCGTGTGTGAAGCGAACCTGTCAGCCATTATGGTGTTGTGACAGACGACTCCGTCGTGTGTGACGCGAACCTGTCAGCCATTGTTGTGTTGTGACAGACGAATCCGCCGTGTGTGAAGCGAACCTGTCAGCCATTATGGTGTTGTGACAGACGAATCCGTCGTAAGTGAAGCAAACCTGTCAGCCATTGTTGTGTTGTGACAGACGACTGCGTCGTACAATACAATACAATACAATAAACTTTATTTAACGTCGGATATTTAAAAAAACAGTTAACATTAGCTATTAAAAGTTATTATTCCAACAATCATAAGTTAAAAGCATCATTTCAAGAAATTACATATATATAAAACATTATGAAACAGAAAGTGTTAAAAAAAGGCTCCATGCAAAGTTAAAAGCTAAATATATATACATGCATACATACATATAGCAGGACAGTAATTTTTACCATAAACTACATATATGCATAAAACATTGAAGCTAAACACATAGACATAAAAACAGACATTATACAATTGTCCACTATCAGCACCATATATAAAACACATTTACAACATGTAAAACAAACGGAACATAGTAATAAAATCAATTAAATGAATAAAATAACAATAAGAGCAAACATTCGCACAATTTCGAAGAAGCAGCATAAAACACGCACATAACTAACCATGAAGCAAAGCGGACTAGCCGCATGTACATGTACTATACACTGCGGCAGACACTACAAGAACAAATGGGGCCATCCCAGGTCTGGACCCGTATCCTAAATTCATTGCACCTAGTGTTGACCCTAGGTAATACAGCTGCAAGTATAAGTAGTTACCTTTATTTCAATCATATCATGGATAAAGCGTGGAGATATTTTCTTAAATATTTTATAGACTTCACACGCCATGTCTTTCAAACGTCTTATATGTATTAAATCAGAGTTTGATTTTTGGACTAAAAGTGCAAATGAAGACGAAAAGTCATTATTTACATCCGTGTTTTAACTATTATCGATGAAAATGTAAGAAAATGCTTCAAATCTCAATAATAATTGCATGTAGTCTATTTTCATTGATATTTTATAATAATTCACGAAGCTAACAAGGCTATTGATACAAGTCAAGCCTGATTACCTGAGTGAGAACCTGAAGTGTTTTGATTTGGGTACATCTCAATTGCTTTGCATACTTTTTTCCAACCTTTTTGCATTTATCGCATATTTCTTCCTTGTACTTTATTTATGAATACATACTTGCGTCATTTCAGTTACGCAATATTCGCTGGAAATACATAATCACAGTCGTCCCGTAATACCCGCACCGGAAGTAACATTGTAGCGCGTAACAACATTAATATTAAAATTTTAAAATATCATATCGACATTATTCGGGATACCGGTGACTATTGTTCTGTAAACAGAATAAATATATAGTTTTTGTGTGCCCTGTACGTTAGGCGACGGACCAGTATGTCTAAACCTTTTTCAAACAATTTATGAACAGACGATTTAAAAATCGGATTTAAAATTTGATGTCAGAGCAGATACATCTTGGAGAGCTTTGATTGGTTATGTAAGTTTTAGTGTTTTTCTTCATTTTGTTAATTTCTAATTTCAACAGATTTGATGGCATTATACCTTGCAATGTCGAAATATTTGGACGCCAGGTTTAAAGCCTATATAAAGCATACAAGTTCCCTTTCTTGGTGACACAAGGACCCACATAACATATATTAACAGTATGATAATGATAAAGATATATCAGACTGTCGTTATATAGGTTTTCTCGTAATAACGAACATTACCGGCTCTGGAACCTCTAAACAAATATAGAACATTTGCAACTGTCATGTTTGTATCAATCAATAGGTGAAGCACAAACATTGATTCTCTTAGCAGATTAAAGATTCCACTTGCCGCAATATGTCCATTTGACTCGCCAGTTACACTACCAAGTGGCGAAAGATACAGACGCGCGAAAGCTAGTTCTGGAGATCCATTATGTAGATGGACGGCGTTGACATATACATGTAGGGGCATACACAATTACAATTCAGATACAAATATTTTACCCTAAGTATGTATGACCATGAGTTAAATGTATCTCGAAGTTTACTACACATTCACTCAATACAGTAAAAGTATTTGAAATTTAAACAAAATCATCAGATATATGTAACGTAATAGGATAAGAAGAATTGCAAGGCCAGACCGAAATTCGAACCCTGGATTCACCGAACTCCAGACGGACGCACCAGCATTAGAGCTACCTGGTCGCCGACGATCGAACCAGTCCAGTTCCGCTACATTCCTCCCACCTTTTTCCAAGACAACACTCCGTTATTTATAATTCAGGTTCGGATATCCTCTTCCCAAGCGACAGCCAATGCTTGAAACAAGGATTAGCAAGCTCACAAATTTTGTAACAGTGGCGATTTCGATCCAAAGGAAAAGAGTGTGACATTGCGTATGAGTCGAGTCGGAGCTCATTCAACTTGGCACGGTGTTGTATTTGTAAAAAATAGAACTATTTGCAATTGATAATTTGATACAATTATTTTCAGACCTTTGTCTTGTCATGTTCAGTCCAACAGGATACACATGTGTATGTGATGATCTGTATTTATGATTTGCTGGCACAGCTGTATTGTTCCACATACATTTTAGTTATAGAGTTCTAGGTTATCCTTCTAATTTTGAATGTACCGCTATATATAACAATATGTATGTGCTTCTCAAAAAATGTGTTTTCAATGTTACAGAAAATGTATATAGATGTGACGTCATTTCCGATATCGTACAAGAACCATGTTTATGATGTCCTGTAATGAAATGAAGATATGTGCCTCATGCTTAAATTTGATCCTGACCATTGTGTTTATACCGATGTTTGCCCTTTACCTTAGTAGATATAATAATATTTAACTTTAATATTGTGAATAAATTGATGCTTGAAATTGACATTTGCAAATATATCCGCATGTATCGTTGACCTGTTTTATTTGGACATTGACAATAGCCTTTGAAAATAATGTTCGACCTTGACCTTTTTGTATGTACCAGTTACTGACCATAAATCACAAGATTGATAGACTTTCGTTACGCTCATATGATTGGTCTTTTAAAGTTCAATATTATTTGTGCAGAATTGAAATATTTAATTTAATTATAATTTTGTAATATTGAATCAAATTCCTATTTCTATTCCGATGTCTCTTGACTGTATAAGTGTTCACAACAACATTTCTTGTGCAACTTATATGTGAGAAAAAAATAAATTAAATTCGTCACTTTGAAAATGCGTGTCGGTGGCTGTGAATGTCAAATGCCATTTTTTGGTATGTTTGTTTTAAGGATGTACTCTTCTGAGGTTTCAGTCACGTTCAAGTCTCGTTTTGATCTGGTGTAACGGATTTTTGTAATATTTAACAAATACATGATGATAGGTTTACTAGCAAACACACATCTCTGAAAAACATGTAGAAAAAACTAGATGTCTGTTGTGTGTGGCACATTTTTTACAAGAATTTTTTAAAAATGACCAATTTGGTGGCGATTTTGAAAAAGTGTATTTATGTGAATTTCTTGCGCTTCACAAAGGGCAAATTTCACCTTTTTTGACACTGGATTGATCACTTAAATTGTCATTGTGTCACCATTTTTAATTGTAGCCGGTTCAATTTTGCTGTACAACTTTAAAATGTTCAATATGATGAAAATATTATGCAAAAAAGTGGAAAGTTTTATATTATTGATTTTTTTTTTTTTTACATGTTAGGGTAACTGAAGCACTTTTGATTTTTGACTCCGAAAAAGGTGAAAAACAACACAAATAATAATGGGACAAAAAAAGAAGCACACCGACCACCCACTTTTGTGGCTGTTTTAGAAAGAGAAACACATTTTCTTTTGATTCATTGAATAAAAAAAAAAATGTTTATTACAGGATTTTTTGTATATCAAGCGTTTAATCGGCAAAAAATGGTGAAAAATGTGCATTTTTTCATTAACAGATAAGGGGTAGGGGTAACTAAAACCGCATTTCTGAGTAAAATGAATAGGTTTAAGACATTTTACTTCCATAGTTTCAAAGAATATAATATTTTTATCAATTCTACAAACACTCATACATATCTGATAACACACTTGGAAGACATTTTATGAATTTGTTCTGCAAATGGTCAAAACCCGAAAATTCACCTTAAATCACATATTCTGTTAAATTGGTATCTTTGAACGATCATAGCACAAAAACGAACACACCGACATCTAGTCTTTTTTGCATTTTCTACTATGTCATTATCTCCTTTTTCCAAAAATCAATATAAGAAAAAAAGTTTAATACATGATTGTTTTGACTTCTCAGAGGTGTACATCCTTAACGGACACTGTTAGGATACTTTCCTGTCGGCAGACAATGTGTTTTTCCCATGCGATTGATTTCATATAAATGTACATTTCTATAACTTTCCAAATGCTGATATGATAAAAAGTGTTTTTCAAATTAACATAATGCAATTAGATATTTGCATATTGCTCATGATAATTATTCATTCAATATTATGGTTTAACCCAGATTTACTACTGCTCGAAGTAGTTACCTGGATATTATATATAGATTATCACATTTTGTTTTCAGGGTTTGTCGTGAGAATAATTTTCTAATCGCGAACACGTGGGTAAAATCGAGAGGCCATTGCAAATTGTGATATTTAGCACATGCAAGCGATGAGAACATTGTTCGAGAGAAAAACCTTGAAAATATTGTGCGATAATCTGTTTATCATCTATATGTTACTACCTTATATATTTCTCCTTTCATAAAAGGTGCACTAAAGACCATATTTTCCAAATGACTTCTTACTGTAGACTAAATAATCTATCCTAGATCCATGACAAACGTAAACAGATGAAATATTTGCGCGGAGGAATACCGTTGACCTTAACAGTAATTAGAAGAAATATTTAAATATGTTTATCGTCATTGGCTTCTCCATATTGCACATGGTATTGTTTTCCTCAAAAACATTTTTTGAACTTAATATTGATTTGTTTATGACGGACTACTTTCTTACGAAGATCACTTTTGTGTGGATACTATTTCCGGTTTATGACGTCACCTGGCGCGAGCAGACGTTATTGTTTTGGAAAAAAAACACATTCCAACATGGGTACAGACCTACCGCCGATAAAGACCAACTTTCCACTCAAACAATAGCAAGGGGCTGGTTTAAAAATATGCAGATACTGTGAAATCAGTTATGTTCTCGGGGCTTACATTCCATTGTTTCTTGACAAAACACCATTTCGTGGATTCATGAGTTCGTGGATTACGAGTACCCACTCGATCGGAGAACTTTTTTACATACTTACAATTAATTCGTGGACCTATGAATTCGTGGAAGAATATTACCCTCAAAACCAACGAAGTTCAAAACTCCAAGAGAATGAGTGATTTCACAGTATGTATCAGGAACGTGTCTTCAAACGTTACCTTTCCACAAATCTTTCCACAAAGGTCAGCTTTCTGTTCAAAAGTCTACTCGTCGTTCTTACTTGCTGTCATTATTGGCAACCGGCCAATATCGACCACATGAAAATATAGTTAATTGATCATAACCACTTGTGAATAAAGACTGTTTTACCCTGTTCTATATATGGTCGTAATACACAGGTTTCACTGTGTATGTTGTCCATAGTAAAATGACACTCAGAACTTTTCCGAAAACACGTTGGATACCGATACAACCGAATCGATGTTTGTAGCTATAACCCGCCATCAATACATTGCACATTTAGTGTTCATATTGCTGCGTGATACTGGAGCCAAGAGCCTTTATATTTAGCTTACATCTCATTTCTTAATATTTTCATTTAGTAAGGATTTATATATTTTTTTATATTCTTTCTAGGCGAGTATACAGTTGTGCAAGTATTACGTCAGCTGATATTTACAGTTTATGAATATGAATGCATACCCTGAGCACTATTACTCCGATTGATTGACTACGCCTTCAAAACAATACTTCCTTAAAAAGTACACTTTTCAAAACGTTCCCTGGCAGTTTAATCAACGCTAATTTAATATGAATAATCATTTCCAAAAGCATTTCTCTTCTTAAAATCAAAAACAACTAAATTAGACATGATCGCTAAGGTTTATATTTTGATATCATGAGGAAAACAACGCATGATTTAGCTGTTCCTCTGTTGCTGTTGTAGTTGGGTGTGTTTTTAGAGGTAAAACATTTATGGGTGTGGATCTTCGGGGGCAGAGGGGTTTTGGCCAAATATTGGAAATTAGATAAAACCTTTAAAATCCTTCTTCTACCGTATGGATTAATGGATTTTATCGTAATTTAGCCTGAATCATTTTTGGGCCAAGGAAACTAAATTTGTATAAATCGTGGGTGTGGCCCAGCTGGGGCAAAGAAGCGGGGCCAACTAAGGAAAATAGAGGTAAAACATTTAAAACCATTCTTCTACCGTAGGGATTAAGGAATTTTATCCTAATTTTGCCTGGAACATCCTTTGGGCCAAGGGGACTCAATATGTACAAACTGTGGGCCGCAGGGGGCAGAAGTACGGGGCCCAATAGGGAAAATTGAGGTTAAACCTTTAAAATCCTTCTTCTACTGTAGAAGCCAAAGGTCTTTTGGACCAAAGGTCTTTTTTTGTATCAACCGGGGGCTTATTGGTCTGGAGTATCCTTCGGCAAAACAGACGCATTTTTGTCCAAACAGTGAGGGCAGTCCCCTCTGGGGGCAGAGGGACAGGTCGAACATGGAAAACATAGCAAAATCTTCAAAATCCTTTTTCTTCTGTAGGAATGATATGATTGTGTCCAAATTTGGTATAAAGAACCCTTTGGTGAAGTTGAAGCAACTTGAATACATGGTGGGTCTGATCCCCATGGGGCCTGAGGGGTGGTGCCCAATAGGGGTAATTTAGCAAATTCTTTAAAATTCTTTAAAATTCTATAGGAATGCCAGGGTTTTGTCCATATGCGTCTGAAGTATCCTTGGGAGAAGGGGAACCAACGTTTTATAAATAGTGGGTCTGACCCCTCTGGGGGCGAAGAGGCGAGGCCAAATATATATATTAGGTTCTCCCCAGGCCATTTAGCTGATACGGCTCCGTATCAGCTTCAGTTTGAAATCCTCCCTGCCGTATCAGCTTAATTGACCCGTATCACCTTAGACTATGAACCCGTATCACCTTGTTATTTGTACTGAAGGTGGTCTTTTTTACACAAGAAATTGACACTGATTAAATCACAAGGCTGACCCAAGTCCAGCAATGATCCCACTGGTCAGTTGCACGATAGCGTAGTGTGGCCAAAGGGGGCCTGTAATTAGTGGGGAGGGGGACCGGACGACAAGCCCACAGGTGTCCGGCAAGCGTGCTCACTGGAGCCTAAAGCAATTACCACCAGATCCTTTTACATGGTCAATAGGTGATTAATTGAAGTAACTACTGTAGGATTAACAAAATAAACACTTGATACAACTATTATCAATTAATTTACTCATAAATGATTGCATTGGATAACGCTGAAATAGTGTGTGTATTCAGATAGTGATGGTCGCCATCTTGGATTGTGTAAAGTACAGACCGGAAAGAGGAATGAAAATCCGGATTTGTTGTTTTTAAGGAAGAAGGGCCCAAATAAAAGTGCTGTTTTAATATCTGATCAGATTTACAGACAGCAGTATTTTTTAACAGTATTAGAGGAAATAAAAACACTGTACATTTTATTTAAACATTTTCTCTTACCATAATAGGAACTGTGATATATTTTTTCATGTGTTTCCCCCTATGTAACATAAACAGCTTTTGAATATTTCTTCTTTGACTTATTTTAAATGGAGAAAAAACTAAGGGATACAAATTTAAAGAAAAGAAACAAACCCCTCCCCTCAATTTAATTAGGTATTTTTGAGCGTGTCCGTCTTGAACGTTCGTTGAAAATGAAACATATCAGCTTAAAAAAAGCTTTTCCTCTATATACTATAGAGGAATAGCTTTAATATCCTTCTCCTTCCGTTTGGATGAAGGTTTTTTTAACAAATTTGAACAGTAGGATCCCATGGGGAAGGGAAATTAATTTTGTACAAATGGTGGACCTGACCATGTTGGGGGCAGAGGGGCGGGGCCTAGTAGGGGAAACATAGCATATTCTTCAAAATNTGTTTTTGAAAAATATTGAAACCCTATTGTATTGCCTGTCTTAACATTTCAGGCAGTAAATTCAGTGATTACTTTTGTTTAGAAAATTAGTAATTAGCCACATTTGTTTTCGAGTCATGCTTTCAACACGTGGTTTAATCATTGTTATATCATCGCTGTTACTTTAAATAGATTTACACAAATATAAATAATTTGTTTAGAGTACACAAATATATTTCATATTAAAAGGCATATGTTCCTAGAAATATAACACAGACAAGTCACATCAAGTACTCTTTCTTTATTACAATTAAGCAATCTGTAATTTATCATAACATTAATTTCCATAAAAAATACATCAAGAAATATAAATACTGGATATGATGACGCAGACATTATAAAGTTTATGTTTTAAACATGTTACATTCAAAGATAATCTCACAATACACCATGATTTCCAAATCGTGATCATGACGGAATTGATGTTCATTACACGAATAAACATAACGCGGATGTCAATAATCACATATTATACAAGCATCCATGTATATCAAATTAAAATATGATATTAACCAACACACATTTTATAACAATAACAATGTTAGATTAGCCACAGTATAACAACAGGAGGAAAATACAAAAATACGTCTTCTTTTGAGTTATCAAATGTTTTAGTTCTATTCTATACAATCCTTGATATTCAGGGGTTACGCTCACGTTCGCTCCCAGCACCCCTGGAATATGCCATAGCAAAGTTAAAGGCAGTCTGCTGGCTATTCGATTGGTGTCAGGTACAAACCCTGACTTATCACTAGGCTGATGCATGCCTTTGAAGATTATAGAGGAGCGACACCCGACTTTAAATCCATAAAGTTGTAACGTTACGTGACCGGCAAATTCTTTTGATGTACTTCAAAGGATCAAACTAACATTCTCGTCTCATACACAAGGTGGTGCACATCGAGCGTTCGATTCTGCTATGACATATTCCACGGGTGTAAAAATAAAAAAGAGCGAAAGTGAGTGTAGCCCCTGAATATTGAGGATGAATCTACACAAAAACTAGTTGTAAAAGATACAGGGATTTCGCTTATTGAGACTGTCACAACTGATGAAAAATAATCTCAATGGTCATGACTGTTTCAGTTAATAAGGTCATCGCTAATATGCAATATTTGAACTAATCCAGTAGAAATGTATTAACCCAATTACATTCGATATTGAATAAAAAATCTATATCAATATATATATAATCATATTCTTAATCAGAATTATTGAAACGTATACAAAAATGCGTTAATCTGAACTGTTACAACTTACGCAGAATAATATTTTAATCAGAAAATTCAAACCTGCCAGAGTAATTTGTTTAACCGAAACTGTTACAATTATACAAAGTAATATTTTGAATCGACCGAGTAATTCTTGAATCAGTACTGTTGACATTTACAAAATAATATCTTGAATACTGTTTTAATCAGTACTGTTACATGTAAAACTTCCACTGTGATATGTTTTTTCATCTGAAGTGCTACAGCTTATTCATAATGATACATTAATCTGATCTGTAATAACTTTTACAGAATAGTATATAAATCCGAACGCTTATAACTTTTACATAATAATATATTAATCTGAGCTGTTACAACTTATACATAATCATATATTAATCTGAGCTGTTACAACTTATACATAATCATATATTAATCTGAGCTTTTACAACGTATGCATAATAATATATTAATCTGAGCTGTTACAACTTGTACATAATAATATATTAATCTGAGCTGTTACAACTTATAAATAATAATATATTAATCTGAGCTGTTACAACTTATACATAATGATATATTAATCTGAGCTGTTACAACTTATACAAATTAATATATAAATACAAACTTTTACATCTTATACAGAATAACATTTTAATCTGAACGTTTACAACTGATACAGTAGAATAAAAAAAAGTTGTGTTAATACTCTTCAATATAACGTTGGTATACGGTGAACTATATATAATCCATTACCCTTGGTTTGAGATAAAACATGAATAATTACAGATCGCATTGGTTTATTCCATAGAAATAAATGTAAGGCAATACGACAAGGTATCAGAATGAACAGTGATCGCATTGGACAGGTATGTTGTTGTACATGATCTTTGGATATGCACACAATAAACACGCGATTGCTATGGTTATCACTAATCACTAATTATCCGGTAAATCTATATATATATTTCATAACTATTATCCACCGAAATTATTTACATTTCCACTGCACAGAGCCTAGATGTTTCTACCGGGCCGGTTATTTCCGTATAACTTGCATTGGGCTATTGTGACGTCGCTATGCTTATGACGTCATAACTGTAACGTTGGAGATTGCATTGCTCCACTGTCAACTGGTGGCTGTTCTCTGTATGGATTTACCCTGACGTTGAAACATGTTCAGACTAATATTATGTCTGTATTTCTGCGTGAACTGTAAGTTGATTAACATCAAAAAGTTAATATAAGTATTGGTTGTCATATGTTTTACATGCATTGGTGTGTAACATACAATATGTAGGTAAGCCAATGTATGTTACACACCAATGCATGTCAAAAATATGACAACCAATCCTTAAATAAAGTTCTTTGGATAAATAGAGTTTATGACATGCATGTCTTTGTCATATTGAATTTATAAAACGGGTTCAATAATTGTATATGAGACAAACCTGTAGGCGAGTGCTATATCAAATAATTTAACGAGTCTAATTCAATATGATATGGACACGAATGTAAGATTATATTCATCACACAGCATTAATAATTTGAAAAAATACACCCCAAAAAAGCATGATTATGTGTTATCCGCTAACGATATGAAGGTCAAAACCGAAGCACTTCGATCATAGTCTTGTCATTCCGTGCAGTGTAAATTTGTTCCAGATTTCATTTTTGATAATGAACAGTTTTAGTGCAAATAATAATAATAATAATGACGAAATAAAAAATAAAATAAAAAATTATAGCAAGAAAACTAAAATGTATCAGAGACAAATGCTGTTAATGAAGTTAAATAAACTGTTGGTAGTAACGTAGAGATATGATCTTTAGGTTTTATAACACATGTGAATTACGATAGTTATGACATGAATAGCATTATTCTCAACAAGCAGTATTGTATTCATACATAAGAGAACATAACCGCCACACCCATCTAACTATGCAGCTTGTGTATCCGTCCATGTAATAACACAGTACACATCCATGTTATGTAGGTTTTATCTACGTCCCTGTAATAACACAATCAACATCCAAGTTATGTAGTATGCATATACGTCCCTGTAATAACACAGCAAATATCCTAGTTATGTAGTATTTATCTACGTCCCTGTAATAGCACAGTAAACATACTAGTTGTGTAGTCTGAATCTACGTCCCTGTAATAACACAATAAACATCAAAGTTATGTAGTCTGTATCTACGTCCCTGTAATAGCACAGTAAACATCCTAGTTATGTAGTCGGTATATACGTCTCTGAAATAGCACAGTAAACATCATAGTTATGTAGTATGTATCTACGTCCCTGTGATAACACAATAAACATCAAAGTTATGTAGTCTGTATCTACCTTCCTGTAATAGCACAGTAAACATCCTAGTTATGTAGTCGGTATATA
>NW_018407463.1:71450-72292 GCF_002113885.1 Mizuhopecten yessoensis
TCAGTGTTTGATTTATAACTGCATGTTTACTTTTCACGGGACAGTGTTTGTTTTATAACTGCATGTTTACTTTTCAAGGAACAGTGTTTGCGTTTCAAGGAACAGTGTTNGTGGAGCGTTGACCTATCGCGGCAAATCGTTTATTTTTAGCAGAAATCGTTTAGTTTACGAATATTTTTTGTTCTGTCGGGTTCTTTCATGTCTGCCGACCGGCCACGCCCTCGTCCGCGACAGGCTTATCTTATCGGCAGTGTAGCTGCTCCCACCAGTCAATTTTACCTGAGCTCGGTCAGAGCGCTCACCCGTGACGTACGAAGCCGTCGGCTACCCGGTAGTCTGAATCGTAAAAAGCACCGCTGTAACTGGTTCGTCATTTTCCATTGCATGCACTAAAAGTGACGTTTCTGTTACTAAACACACGATTAATCCTTTGTTCTACGCCACCAACATAAAGTGTGCGTTTTCCTTGTTTTACGAAACGTTAGTTTTATTGTACAACATGATCAGCGAATTAATGTACCCAAAGTAAGTGTTTTATTGTACAGCATGATTAAAATACAAGTGGATCAAACTATCCTTAGTACGTGTTGTATTGTACAGTATGATAAAAAAAATACAAGTGAATCAAACAATCCGTAGTACGTGTTGTATTGTACGGTATGATTGAAATACAAGTGAATCAAACTACCCTTAGTACGTGTTTCATTGTACAGTATGATTAAAATACAAGTGAATCAAACTGACCTTATTAGGTGTTTCATTGTACTCCCCTAACGAATTAAAATACTCCTGAATTATAATTTTACTCGTGGCTTTTTATTTTACCCCCTTTATTTACCTGT
>NW_018407463.1:73253-73497 GCF_002113885.1 Mizuhopecten yessoensis
TAATTAAATAAATGTGTCGTGTTTGTACTTTATTCGGCCTAATGGTCTGAAATACGTGTTTATTAAGCACTCGATTAATATGTCAAATTAAAACTATAAAACTGTGCCATGTTTGTAATTTACTTGAGCCTGGTGTTTTGAAATACGTGTTTGATACATACTCGATTTATATGTGAAATTAAACTTTGAAACTGGGCCTTGTTTGTTACATACGCGAACAGTGCCGTTAAAATACATGTTTAAG
>NW_018407463.1:74230-74985 GCF_002113885.1 Mizuhopecten yessoensis
TTAAACTATGGAATTGTGCCGTGTTTGCTATTTATATCGACCTGATGTTTTGAAATACATGTTTGTTATGCGTAACCACTCTGACACGCCCACTTTACATATTGATATATTATCTGCAAAACAGTGTAAGTAAGGACAGCAACCAATATGTGTTGCATGGGTTAAGTCATCAATCGACAAATAAAAGACATCAATCCTTAGTAAGAGAAGTTATACCTTCAAGACTGAATAACGGAAATCGTATTCCGTGCCTGCATTAACTACATTCAATGTACACTATAACTTTTAGCTAAGGTATAGTAATATACAGTTGACACATCTAAATATCTTACTTGTGAAATAAAAGGTATGTTAATTACCTGTTGTTCTTACCACATTATACTATAGCCAAGGGACATTTACGATACCTACCTGTGAGTTAACAGGTGAACTAATTACCTCAGAGGTGTTACCTGTGAATGTCGTTGCCAACGGGCATTTACAACCGATCCTCCAACTAACACAGGTAGTATGGTGTACCGGCGCGTTTCTTTTTGTTTCCAGTGTTGGAAGAAAACATGTTGTCGAAAGTATTAAAGTAAATTTCAACAGCGGTTAAATGTATTGTACATGCGTTTTTACATTAGGCTAGTGGCCTAGTGCCTTGACTTACGAATTAGATTAGATTTAAGTCCGTGGTATAATATACGATATTCGTTTTTTTATAAAACAAACACGTATCTCAAAACACCAGGACGAAGCAAATTACAAACACG
>NW_018407464.1:0-499 GCF_002113885.1 Mizuhopecten yessoensis
ATACGTTACGAATACTGGAGAAAAATTGTTATGAACATTGTACTAATTTAATGTATATATATCACAAACACAGTGCACGAAATAATCGATACCATTTCCATTTCTTTTTTATATCTAAATCAATATGTTTCCATTTGTTATATCTAAAGAAACACAGTATAACGTAACACATGCAAAATATAGAAATACTATAATAAATATTCCCGAATTTAATCGATACATAATAGAATTCTATAATCTCTTGGTTTTTAAGAAAATACTGAGGCCATCTACAGTGTTCTTAATTAACCGATGCAAATCGTCAATAGTTTCAGTCTTGGTTGTGATTCTGAATATTGAAATCGTCGAGAAAACGGAAATGATAACGGGACATTCACAAATGTTTGCAAACCAAATCTGGGAAGTGATTAAAACAATGACAACACTGTCAATATGCCAATCTTTGATAGTTCTTAAAACATAGTTTTTGCTTGTTTAACAATGGAAAGAATTATCTAAG
>NW_018407464.1:1946-5006 GCF_002113885.1 Mizuhopecten yessoensis
AAGGTTAGTACGAAAGAGCATCTCTTCCGTTAATTTAGCATAAGTAATTAGCATACAAGCATATTTCAGTACATTCCGGACAATCTACATTAAATTGCCGAGCAATGTCCATTATCCCGTTTAAAATCAACGAAGTCATGCCTTCAGTATATACCTAGGTTTTAAAACCTGATAGATGGAACCCCAATACCTTGAAATGATGTACCATTGGTTTTGTATCTACAATCTATTGATGCAACTTATTAATTTTAAAACTCAAATACTGTTCTTTCTTCAAACTTGAGGTATGCAAAATTATTTCTGAAACCCGATCGTTTTCTTTCCAACATCCTTTCTTTAATTATATTCGTACTTGAGAAACATTCTAACATTGTGTCACTGTTAAGACGTTTGGCACTCAGTATACAAAAGAACTGTACGAGCATTATATGATTTAAATGAAGACAAACACAAAGTTGTTCCAAATTATCTTTGGTAGTTACCTAGCTATATGCATTCGAAATCGTCGGAAGTACTGATTGCATCTGTAGATGTACTTATTTTAAGATTTCATTCAAAAGAAGTTGAGGTGTACACTAAGTGATCTAAGCATCCGGTGTCACACTAGAACATTATGTTGCCTACTTACGAGACATTTTTTCTTAAACAATGAATTATGTCGATATATTCACAGATATTGTTGACATATTCTCAAATGATACCGATATCATATAAAAATAATGTCGACTAACCTAACCTGTCAAACATCAGTATCCATAAGAGTGAGTATTTTGAAGCAAGAATTGATGTTTAAGTGACAAGGAAACTGTCAGAAATGTACTATTGTTATAACATATTTTACTAAACATTGTATAATAAAAACCGTATATTAAATAGCCATTCATCAAAAATGCATTGATTCAGCACATCAATAAAATTTGAATTTACATTCATTGAGTCAATGTCTTTTGTATAAGATTACATTTACAAAGTTTAAAAAATATATATATACGTTACGAATACTGGAGAAAAACTGTTATGAACATTGTACTATTTTAATGTATATATATCTGAGAGACAATGCACAAAATAATCGATACCATTTCCATTTCTTTTTATATCTAAATCAATATGTTTCCATTTGTTACATCTAAAGAAACACAGTATAATGTAACACATGCAAAATATAGAAATACTATAATTAATATTCCCGAATTTAATCGATACATAATAGAATTCTATAATCTCTTGGGTTTTTATTTTAGATTTTACTTTTTTTTATTTCTATTTTTACAAAATACTGAGGCCATATACAGTGTTCTTAATTAACCGATGCAAATCGTCAATCGTTTCAGTCTTGGTTGTGATTCTGAATATTGAAATCGTTGAGAAAACGGAAATGATAACGGGACATTCACAAATGTTTGCAAACCAAAGGATCAAATGCGGTATGCCCCGTTATCTGCCCCAATATTCTGACATTCATGATTTTAAAATGTTTTACATTTTTATAATTTGAAATTATAATTAAGATGCATGATAGTTCTGGAAAAACTTTTGATTTTAATTATATTGTCTTGAATATAAAATCGGGATGGTTTATTGAGGCGCACGTACGAGATTTTCGCGAAAACAACAGAAATTTACGTGTACAACATCAAAATTAAGTAGGAGCGCAGTTTTGCTCCACAAAGATATTTTAGTTTTGACTTTCTTTGTGGAAAACAGATCGACTCCTTAAGTTTCGTTTTGGAGCACGACTGCGCTCATATCTAAAGATTGAACAAGATATCTCAAAAAGACGAACCTCGTCCGAAACACAAAATGAGCGATGACTATAATAGTCGAAGCGACGAGTTTATCCGGATTTTGTTGTTCCTGTGATAAATAATGCACACATATTTTTGTTTTGTAAAAATATCATTTTATACTTTGCTTATTTCAAAATGTATATTTAATTTATGTATCATATTTTAAACGTAAGAAAAGTAAAATTTGATAATAATAAAAAATAAGTTTCACATTTTCCGTAAATTCCGGACCTCGTCGATTAAACTACTATACTCCTACCGCGGAAACGTCAACAAAGCGCTAATCATAACAAAGCTGCTCGTCGGCCTATTATACTGCAAAGAAGTGGAGTTTTCATCAGCTGGATCCAGAATATTTTATATTTGGTAGGTGTTTATTTAAAGATAATGTGTATGCACACAGAATATAGAATGCAGCTTGTAATATCGATGTTTGGTGAGTTTGCCAACTGTCCCGATATGTAGAAAACCAGACGGGCAGACGACAGTTACTTGGCAAGTTTAAATGCCCAATACTAGCCCTAATGCAACCAAATATTACCTAATACTGTATTCAATACTACAAAATACTACCTTATAACCACCTTATATCGCCAACACATAAATTGTTTACTACGAAGGTGATGAGTTGTAGTATATAATATGTCTGCCGACAAAACGTCGTAAGGGGGGGGGGGGGGGGAACTAAAGACCAGATAGATGAAGAGAGTTGGCCGGAATATAATGGGATGAACCTAACAATTTTCACTTTATCAAAACTTGAAATCAATCTTTTTGGTAATATGATTTACAAAGACTTTTTTTTATTGATAAATAGATTAGATATTGAGGATGTTATATATATAACAGTACAGTATACAGTACAGTAGAGAGATTTGTTTTCGTTTAACATGAATAAAATGATGCATGATAGATAATTACAACTTGGTCCAACTGACCCCCAATTATTAAAATATTAATTCTATTTTGTGTTTTGTCAATGGCATATCACTTATTCTGATGTAGGTGTGACAATTTTTTAAGATTTTTATTTTATTTTAACACTTGTAACTTTTAACCTACATAATTTTAAAAGGACAATATTATCTAATATACATATAAAGTATGAGATGAATCTACACATATAACACAGTACATGTAATACTTAATCCATCTGTCATAAGCTTTTCATACTTTGCATTATAACTTTAAAAAAATACACAAATTATTTTGAAATCAATTTTTTTTTGATATTTGTAGCTGGAGATACAAATCTTGGCCAGCATGGGAT
>NW_018407465.1:0-499 GCF_002113885.1 Mizuhopecten yessoensis
TCGTTTAATAGCATTCCCTGAAACACCAACAGAGCTCCGCGTCATTAAAGAGGGGTTTCACAGCATCGCGGGTATGCCGAATGTTGTTGGGGCAATTGACGGGACACTCATTCCCATTGTTGAATGTTCAGGCAATCTGCACACCCACCATTGGGTAGGTACTTGTGTAGTCTGCTACATTTGTAGTTGTCACGTTATTCAGGTTGTAACGGAGAGTGGTGTCCCTTGTGTAATATATAAACAGAAAAAAAAGAAACCAATAGACGGATACGGGTTGCATGATGAAACTGTTTTATTTCTAAAGTATTTTTTTTCAAATGTGACATTTTCTTCCTTTCTATATACTGGTTTAACTGCTTTCTGATGTCATTCATGAAAAGAAAAGGAATTAATTCATATATCACATTGGTTTAACATTTTTATATTTAATATTCACTAAAAAAAAGGCAACCCCCCATATGATTATCATTCATCTTTAGTGTTTGATAAGAATTATAAT
>NW_018407465.1:3316-4462 GCF_002113885.1 Mizuhopecten yessoensis
AAATATCTTTCGTAAAAACAAAAATGATAATATCCTATTTCAGGTGTCTGCATAAAACAACAGGGTGCATCATGTTTTCTCCTGCCAAAATCTGCAAAGTGGCATATGTTTGTTTTCTGTTGCACAATATGTGTATTGAGAATGCAGTTGACCCCCCTGAGGAGTTTGAAGAACCAGAAAATGAACCAATGCCATACAATGGTCATCTTGCTGATGGACGCCAAGCAAGAGCCGATCTCATCAGTCACAGATTCTGATAAATAGTGTTATATTCATTTTAGAAACTTTTGGTATTATGTCACTAGTTCATGGTTATATCAAAAATATCAAATGTCAATTTAATTTGGTACATACACTGAAAGTCTCAGTGAATTAATTATATATACAGACATTGTGATCCAGTGGTCATTACTTCAAAAATTATGATGCGATAATCCATATTAACAAGATTGTATACTTGTTCAAGCTTTGCATGTATATGGTTTATGCAATTCCTAGAAATTAAGATTTCATAAAAAAATAGGCAAGAAAGCATTCATTACATAATAAAGGTATGAATCACATGTACCAATTTTCACCAAAAAAAAATTGGGAAGTAGCAGTAATTAAGAAAAATCTTATACAAGGTTTTCACAAAAGAGACATAACTTTCCCAATCACACAACTGCCTGATGCACCAATCATATGTGCAAAGTTTCATAACAAATCCAATGAGAATGTAGAAGCAGTATCTAGTGGGATTTTCAACCTTATTTTGACATAGACATTATTTGTATTATAGGAGATACAGACATCTGTGGAGAACTTGAAGAGAAATCAAATGCATTCAAAGACAGCTTTTGTTTCCTTTTCCCTGAATGCGAATCTTTCAATATATCCATACAACATTGTTGCAGTGCTAGCTTCTGTTGTTCAACATTCAGTCTTTCCTTCTCTATGTCTCTCCTCTCTCTCTCTCTATTTGAAGTCTTTCCTTTTCTATCTGCATTAGTTCACTGCTGGAATCTGCAAAAATATATCAATTCATTACTTACCTGATATGCTACTTCTTATCATGAAGGGTCAAGAAACACAAAGGCATTGTCGAGTTGAAATTGAAGCGATTTCAGAGAGGTATAAACTTTTTTTTTTAAATATTATATTCTA
>NW_018407465.1:4938-5800 GCF_002113885.1 Mizuhopecten yessoensis
ATTTTTTTGTAGCATTTAAAGCATGTACTGATATATCCACTTATCAGAGACTATGGTAATTATCTTTAATCCCAAAAATTGAATGTTCATCTATTTTTGATGGCGTTATACCCCCCATGTTTCACTCTCTGTTTTTGAAAGTTTTTCTGGACAGAGCTTGAAATGACAAAGATAGATGGATGGACAGACAGACGGATGGAGAAGCCTATTTCAGTATACCCACTTAGCTTTGTTGTTAGGGAGGGGTGGAGAGAGTGTTTAATTAGAGGGGATATTACATATCTAAAATAATGAGAATATGAAAAGTAGGAGGAGACAGTTTTAAGAGGTTAAGGACATTTTTTTTCAGTAAATACTGTTACAAGATATTTTAGACACCTACAACCTTGGATGTAGCCAGGATAATTTGTTTGAACAGAAGGGGCATCACTAATTACCCTCTATAAACTGTTTACCTTTCCTAGATGTTACTGCTTCCTTCCTTCTCTGGACAGTGGAAATAACACCTATTTGTAGGCAATAAATAATATTCAACAATTTTAATTTCAACTAACTACATTATAAACGTTGATATATTGGCCATTTATAAACATTTCTACTGATATAGATCGTATAGGCAGATGATATAGACTTTTATATCCACTGTTTCCAGACATGAAGTTTACAAAGATATACTTATATATATATCTTATATCTAAAAAAGATATAAAATTCTGTAAACACTGCAAAACCTTATTATATTGACATTTGATCTGCCACTTCATATATCTCAACAAGTCAACTGTGATTTATGAAACCACAAATATGGAGTGATGGCATGTGACGTCATAATCATAGTGTTGTAATTAATACATGATAGGGA
>NW_018407466.1:0-500 GCF_002113885.1 Mizuhopecten yessoensis
TAGGAATGTTACAGGCTGGGAACAACTGGACATTAGTAGGAATGTATCAGGCTGGGAACAACTGGACATTTGTAGGAATGTAACTGGCTGGGAACAACTGGACATTTGTACATGTAGGAATGGTACACGCTGCGAACAACTGGACATTTGTAGGAATGTAACTGGCTGGGAACAACTGGACATGTGTAGGAATGGTACTGGCTGGAAATAGCTGGACATTTGTAGGAATGGTACAGGGTGGTAATAGCTGGACATTTGTAGGAATGGTACAGGCTGGTAATAGCTGGACATTTGTAGGTATGGTACAGGCTGGGAACAACTCGACATGTGTAGGAATGTTACAGGCTGGGAACAACTGGACATTTGTAGGAATGTTACAGGCTGAGAACAACTGGACATTTGTAGGAATGTTACTGGCTTGGAACAACTGNATAACTGGCTGGGAACAACTGGAAATGTGTAGGAATGGTACTGGCTGGTAATAGCTGGACATTTGTAGA
>NW_018407466.1:2841-3314 GCF_002113885.1 Mizuhopecten yessoensis
ATGACATTTGTAGGAATGTTACTGGCTGGGAACAACTGGACATTTGCAGGAATGGTACAGACTGGAAACACTTGGACATTTGTAAGAATGTTACAGCCTGGGAACAACTGGACATTTGTAGGAATGTTGCTGGCTTGGAACAACTGGACATTTGTAGAAATGTTACAGGCTGCGAACAACTGGACATTTGTAGGAATGTTACAGGCTGGGAACAACATGACATTTGTAGGAATGCTACTGGCTGGGAACAACTGGACATTTGCAGGAATGTTACAGACTGGAAACACTTGGACATTTGTAAGAATGTTACAGCCTGGGAACAACTGGACATTTGTAGGAATGTTACAGGCTGGGAACAACTGGACATTTGTACATGTAGGAATGGTACAGGCTGCGAACAACTGGATATTTGTAGGAATGCTACAGGTTGAGAACAACTGGACATTTGTAGGAATGTTACTGGCTTGGAACAA
>NW_018407466.1:7348-145146 GCF_002113885.1 Mizuhopecten yessoensis
GGTAAGAATTTTACAGCCTGGGAACAACAAGACATTTGTAGGAATGGTACAGGCTGGGAACAACTGGACTTGTGTAGGAATGTTACAGGCTGGGAACAACTGGACATTTGTAGGAATGGTACAGGCTGGGAACAACTGGACATTTGTAGGAATGTTACAGGCTGGGAACAACTGGACATTAATAGGAACATTTGTAGGAATATTACAGGCTGAGAACAACTGGACATTTTTAGGAATGTTACAGGCTGGGAACAACTGGCCATTTGTAGGAATGTAATTGGCTGGGAACAACTGGACATTTGTAGGAATGTTACTGGCTGGGAACAACTGGACATTTGTAGGAATGGTACAGGCTGGGAACAACTGGACATTTGTAGGAATGTTACTGGCTGGAAACAACTGGACATTTGTAGGAATGGTACAGGTTCGGAACAACTGGACATTTGTACATGTAGGAATGGTACAGGCTGCAAACAACTGGACATTTGTAGGAATATTACAGGCTGAGAACAACTGGACATTTTTAGGAATGTTACAGGCTGGGAACAACTGGTCATTTGTAGGAATGTAATTGGCTGGGAACAACTGGACATTTGTAGGAATGGTACTGGCTGGGAACAAATGGACATTTGTAAAAATGGTACAGGCTGGTAATATCTGGACATTTGTAGGTATAGTACAGGCTGGGAACAACTGGACATGTGTAGGAATGGTACTGGCTGGGAACAAATGGACATTTGTAAAAATGGTACAGGCTGGTAATAGCTGGACATTTGTAGGTATAGTACAGGCTGGGAACAACTGGACATGTGTAGGAATGTTACAGGCTGGGAACAACTGGACATTTGTAGGAATGTTACAGGCTGAGAACAACTGGACATTTGTAGGAATGTTACAGCCTGGGAACAACTGGACATTTGTAGGAATGTTACTGACTGAGAACAACTGGACATTTGTAGAAATGTTACAGGCTGCGAACAACTGGACAGTTGTAGGAAGGTAACTGGCTGGGAACAACTGGACATTTGCAGGAATGTTACAGACTGGAAATAATTGGACATTTGTAGGAATGTTAGTGGCTGGGAACAACTGGACATTTGTAGGAATGTTACAGGCTGGGAACAACTGGACATTAGTAGGAATGTTACAGGCTGGGACAATAGCTGGACATTTGTAGGTATGGTACAGGCTGGGAACAACTGGACTTGGAAACAATTGGACATTTGTAGGAATGTTACTGGCTGGGAACAACTGGACATTTGAATGAATTTTACAGCCTGGGAACAACTGGACATTTGTAGGAATGTTACTGACTGAGAACAACTGGACATTTGTAGAAATGTTACAGGCTGGGAACAACTGGACATTTGTAGGAATGGGACAGGCTGGGAACAACTGGACATTTGTAGGAATGGGACAGGCTGGGAACAACTGGACATTTGTAGGAATGTAACTGGCTGGGAACAACTGGACATTTGCAGGAATGTTACAGACTGGAAATAATTGGACATTTGTAGGAATGTTAGTGGCTGGGAACAACTGGACATTTGTAGGAATGTTACTGGCTGGAAACAACTGGACATTTGTAGGAATGGTACAGGCTGGGAACACCTGGACTTGTGGAGGAATGTTACAGGCTGGGAACAACTGGACATTAATAGGAATGTTACAGGCTGGGAACAACTGGACATTAGTAGGAATACTGGACATTAGTAGGAATGTTACAGGCTGGGAATAACTGGACATAAGTAGGAATGTTACAGGCTGGGAACAACTGGACATTTGTAGGAATGTAACTGGCTGGGAACAACTGGACATTTGCAGGAATGTTACAGACTGGAAATAATTGGACATTTGTAGGAATGTTAGTGGCTGGCAACAGCTGGACATTTGTAGGAATGTTACTGGCTGGGAACAACTGGACATTTGAATGAATTTTACAGCCTGGGAACAACTGGACATTTGTAGGAATGGTACAGGCTGGGAACACCTGGACTTGTGGAGGAATGTTACAGGCTGGGAACAACTGGACATTTGTAGGAATGTAACTGGCTGGGAACAACTGGACATTTGCAGGAATGTTACAGACTGGAAATAATTGGACATTTGTAGGAATGTTAGTGGCTGGGAATAGTACTGGCTGGTAATAGCTGGACATTTGTAGGAATGGTACAGGCTGGTAATAGCTGGACATTTGTAGGTATGGTACAGGCTGGTGGACATTTCTAGGAATGTTACAGGCTGGGAACAACTGGCCATTAGTAGGAATGTTACAGGCTGGGAACAACTGGACTTTAGTAGGAATGTTACAGGCTGGGAACAACTGGACTTTAGTAGGAATGTTACAGGCTGGGAACAACTGGACTTGTGTAGGAATGTTACAGGCTGGGAACCACTGGACATTAGTAGGAATGTTACAGGCTGGGACAATAGCTGGACATTTGTAGGTATGGTACAGGCTGGGAACAACTGGACTTGTGTAGGAATGTTACAGGCTGGGAACAACTGGACATTAATAGGAAATTACAGGCTGGGACCAACTGGACATTAGTAGGAATGTTACAGGCTGGGAACAACTGGACATTTGTAGGAATGTTACAGGCTGGGAACAGCTGGACATTTGTAGGAATGTTACTGACTGAGAACAACTGGACATTTGTAGAAATGTTACAGGCTGGGAACAACTGGACCTTAATAGGAATGTTACAGGCTGGGAACCACTGGACATTAATAGGAAATTACAGGCTGGGACCAACTGGGCATTTGTAGGAATGTTACAGGCTGGGAACAGCTGGACATTTGTAGGAATGTTACTGACTGAGAACAACTGGACATTTGTAGAAATGTTACAGGCTGGGAACAACTGGACCTTAATAGGAATGTTACAGGCTGGGAACAACTGGACATTAGTAGGAATTTTTCAGGCTGGGAACAACTGGACATTAGCAGGAATGTTACAGGCTGGGAACACCTGGACCTTAGTAGGAATGTTACAGGCTGGGAACAACTGGACATTAGTAGGAATGTTACAGGCTGAAAACAACTGGACATTTGTACATGTAGGAATGGTACAGGCTGCGAACAACTGGACAGTTGTAGGAATGTTACAGGCTGAGAACAACTGGACATTTGTAGGAATGTTACTGGCTGGGAACAACTTATAGTACAGGCTGGGAACAACTGGACATGTGTACATGTAGGAATGGTACAGGCTGCGAACAACTGGACATTTGTAGGGATGTAACTGGCTGGGAACAACTGGACATTTGTAAGAATGTTACTGGCTGGGAACAACTGGACATGTGTAGGAATGGTACTGGCTGGTAATAGCTGGACATTTGAAGGAATGGTACAGGCTGGTAATAGCTCGACATTTGTAGGAATGGTACAGGCTGGTAATAGCTGGACATTTGTAGGTATGGTACAGGCTGGGAACAACTGGACATTAATAGGAATGTTACAGGCTGGGAACAACTGGACATTAATAGGAATGTTACAGGCTGGGAACAACTGTACATTTGTAGGAATGGTACAGGCTGGGACCAACTGGACATTAGAATGAATGGTACAGGCTGGGAACCACTGGACATTAGTAGGAACGTTACAGGCTGGGAACCACTGGACATTAGTAGGAATGTTACAGGCTGGGAACCACTGGACATTAGTAGGAATGGGACAGGCTGGGAACAACTGCACATTAGTAGGAATGGTACAGGCTGGGAACAACTGGACATTAGTAGGAATGGTACAGGCTGGGAACAACTGGACTTGTGTAGGAATGTTACAGGCTGGGAACAACTGGACATTAATAGGAATGTTACAGGCTGGGAACAACTGGACATTTGTACAGGTAGGAATGGTACAGGCTGGGAACAACTGTACATTTGTAGGAATGGTACAGGCTGGGAACAACTGGACATTTGTACAGGTAGGAATGGTACAGGCTGTGAACAACTGGACATTTGTAGGAATGTTACAGGCTGGTAATAGCTGGACATTTGTTGGAATGTTACAGGCTGGGTCCAACTGGACATTTGTAGGAATGGTACAGGCTGGGAACAGCTGGACATTTGAAGGAATGTTACAGGCTGGAAACAACTGGACATTTGTCGTAATGTTACAGGCTGGGACCAACTGGACATTTGTAAGAATGTTACAGACTGGGAACAACTGGACATTTGTAGGAATGTTACAGTGTGGAAACAACTGGACATTTGAAGGAATGTTACGGGCTGGAAACAACTGGACATTTGTAGGAATGTTACAGGCTGGGAATAGCTGGACATGTGTAGGATTGGTACAGGCTGGTAATAGCTGGACATTTGTCGGAATGTTACAGGCTCGGACCAATTGGACATTTGTAAGAATGGTACAGGCTGAGAACAACTGGACATTTGTAGGAATGGTGCAGGCTGGAAACAATTTACTCCCTCTATGTTTGTTGCAATTTTTACTTCATTTCTTCGAGTTCCTGTAATGATATTACTTCATATACAGCTTGTTTTTCAAATAAAATTTGATTTCATTTGAAAGCTAAAATGATTTTAAAACAAAATCACTACCTATTGCCTGTAAATAACATACTCTTAAGCTATTCTGATACTTGCTCTACAAATACTGACCATGTACCAGTCTACAGATTTATTAAGGAGGGGAGGAGGGGATATTTAGTTAGTGGACACCCTGGACTGCCTACTACGGGACGGACCAGACTTGAGGCCAAAACCGACGCACTTAGTTTTGTGTGTAAAGAGTTCTACAGACTGCCAGAATTGATACTGAACTGTCGAGTCGAGGCGAAAGGTTTGGTGTGAGTGCTATACGATCTTGACCCAGACAATTCTAGTCAGCTAAATTATTACAGTATGGACTGAATAGTGGCCAGGGGGAGATTTTGACAAATCTGTGAGCCAGGAAAAAATTGAATTAATGTCAAGGAAAGATCTGTGTGGCATGCCATCGAGGCATTGACTTCGCTGTTTGTTTAACAAACTACAAATTTGGCGATAAATTGGGTCAGAACGTATGTGAATACGATAAAATGGACGCCATGTCTCAGCAGAGCTCGCGGGATGGAGAGGGGTCGTGACGAGGAGGGAATAATGGGAGGAAGGATGGTCAGCTCGCGGGATGGAGGTGTTCGTGCGGGGGTGGGATTTGGTACGGGGGAGGGTATAATGGGAGGAGGCATACGAGAAAGAGGGGGTCAGCTTACGAGATGGAGGGGTGTATGCAGGGGAGGGAATAATAGGAAGAGGCATTAAGGAATGGAAGCATATGAGAGATAGGTCAGCTGGCGGGATGGGGGGGGGGGGGGGGGGGGGTGTGCAGCTATGGGGAACACATATGAGTAGGATTGAATGGTGGGTAGATGAGGGTGACGAGGAGGAGGAGGACACAGTGAAACAAGTATATCTCGTCTTTGTTCTGCATATTTTGATACTAGTACTATAACGAAATTACCATAAAAACACCATGAATGTTGTGTTGTTTTTATTATCTAAACGCATCCCTATCCGCGTTCAGGGTGTACTTCATTTTTTTCATAAATAATGCAAGAGTTAGATATGTGTGACAATGAAACACTTGATGAGTATCCAGCACCAATGGCCGAGTGTGTTGTATCGTCTTCCCTCCTGTATCATAACCAAGTTCAGGCTATACTTCCTGTTGGTTTAAACAACAATTCTAGTTCAAAGAATAACTGTTTCGACAAGAGTTCAAAATGATAATAGCTTATTCAATATGGTTTGTTTGTATACCCATTTCGATCGTCTCTATTTTCTCATTCATTGAAAATGTTACAAGTAGATTGCAAATCATTTATTTTTTATTCATTGAATCCTCCTGAATTTAGAAAATCGTCACCCTTATTAGGAATTTCTCTTGTGACTATGACAAACAAAAACTTGAGATGACAAATGCCTCTTTGGTTAGGCTACCTTCCTTAGTTCCATTTCAGTCCATTAGGTTGTACGCTTTGATCGTATTTTCGAAGCGAAACCTAGCAGAGAGAAGAAAAATCGTGACTTGCAATCTAGTATAAAATGTCTCTCAGCTGATAAAGCAATCGGAAGACAAAAACAACATTTGTTTTTGATTACGTTTAAAATGTTGTCGAAACACGTTTTATTTTAAATCCTTACCAAAATATGTTCACAATTATATCAGAAAACGTGTGTTATGGAGACATACAACAGTTTGTCGTTTTTGCGTGATGTTAAAGTATTTGCTAAGGATGCCTGTCCCACCGCAGGCAAAACTCCAGATAATTCCGCTTGATGTTTTCATATAAACAGTAACCAGTCCTCAATTTTGTTAAGGACGTTACTGTAGTTGGAGGGATAAGAGTACTACCTCTCATCATTCAGGTTGTGTGGTCGGAGGTCAAGGGGTCGAATCCCGGTTCGGCCCGCTGCATTTTTTCCTAAAAACACTTTTTCATCAAAGTTCCACAAGGTAAAAGTTTCTTTTTAGAAACGGTTTATTTAAAAAGAGGCTATTGTCATAACGGTTAAAATATTTCAAATTCAAAGTTACATTTTTGGCAGTGGTACGGGCATCTGTAAACTGTGTGTAATTGAACAACGATCATAAAACTGTTGTGTGTAGTCATTCGATCACGTGATGATGGTATACATATACATCTCCCGATATGTAAACCGGTACAACTGGTTCTCAGCGGACACCTCGATACATGTGATAATAATGTACAGGAGGTGACAGGGTATCGTTGATCATATAATCATAAGCTCCTCTCTTTAACTAAGCTTCTAAATAATTTGAAATCATTTATCTCCTTGGTAACTACAAATTGTAAAGTTGTAGTCTGGTACTGGGCGTAAGTCATCATGGATGTTCACAAGAAGCAACATTCTGTCAATAAATTTTGATCAAGCTAGCCTTAGATATCAGTTACGAATGTGATTTCTGGGTCGTGATACTTAAATGAATACATGATTAAAAAACGGAAAAGTGCTGTAATGTTTATAACATGTCTAGCATTTTGTAACAACCTTAAATGTTACGAAAGGACACTTTATATAAAGTGTATGTGTGCATAACGGTCACAAGAACCTTGGTTTTACATATATATACCGGTAAAATATGTAACTCGGGCATTTTACTATGAATTTTTCGCATTCCCATAGCAACAGTTATCTACCTTTGAGGCCGGCATGCCCCTCCACAGCTAGTTAAAGAGCAATAATTGAACTGTATGTAGTATGTTGTTACGTAGCATATAGTTGGGCTTCAAAAGAGATTGACAAGTCCGGTGAACTATTTTGATGAAAACGCCAACCTTAATGTCTTATTATTGACTATGTTAGCCTCGCTATGGAACATTTTAATAGCTAAATTAGAAGTCCGATATATTTAAATTATATATATTAGTTCCAATTTTTAATTGTGATCTTTGAATATGACCTATCAGGGGGTGGAAATTAGGGTGACTATAGCCTCTTTCAGGGAGCTTGTTGAACCTTAAACGTTGTTAGATGTAGTTCCCTAACCCTAACCCTAACTCCTAAATTCAGCATTATTTAACCCTATTTCACTCTAGTTAACCGTACTTAACAGTACTGTGAACGGACTTCAAACGTAGTACAACCCTAGTGGTTGTCCTTATTTGACCCTGCTTGACCCTAAGTGTTAACCGTAGTGCCATGTTACTACGGTCAACTACGGTAAACACTACGGTCAAGTAGGGTCAACTACGGTCAACTAGGGTCAACTACGTTCAAACTACGGTCACAGTAGGGTCTTGGCATCCAAACTCACCGTACAGATATCTTGAACATGTTGAGACATTTGTTGGCTAACCAAGGCTAAATCATGCGTTTCTTGAAGTTTAAACTACGTTTATAACTACGTTGAACAACGTCTATCAACGTTTAATACGTTTAACTAAGGTCAACAACAGTCAACAACAGGGCCTCTCCAGCGTAAAAACGTTAGAGAGCTGTTCGATTTTATTTTTCTTTATACATAATTATATAATCTGTCGATAATCGATAATCATCGATAATCTGACTTCTGGCGGATAATCATCGTAAACTTGATCACTGTAATCTGTGTTTACAGAAACTACAATGTGGATTTCCCACCGTAAACTTAATTCAAAGTGAGGCGGACTTACATTGACCTTTCGGGTTATAGTTCGTGATGTCATCACTGAGTAGTCAGTTTCATTACGTGTAGGAATCAGGCGGGTTATTGACGTCATTAACAATCGCCATTCGGCCTTCATGTATGCATCTGTGATTTGCCGACTTATACCGTCGCAAAATATTTAGATTGACCAATCAGATTCCGTGTTACATACCAAATGAATTAGAAAAACGTATTTGAAGTGTTTCCGCATTCGTTGGGTACATTGATAAGGAAGCGGTATCAACATCAAATAATTAAAGAAATAAAACAATACAATAGAATCTCATATTTCCCTAAAATGACTTAAATCTCTCCATCTGAGAGCTACACCCTCCCCAAATTAGGACTACTTCCTGCAAGACAGGATTTTCAGTGAAAATGACAACCGATGAAGGCCGTTTTGTTGTTGTAAGGAGGAATTACCACAGATATTGGTCGCTAAACGTAGCTTAAAAACAAAATCTGTTATAAAGACTGTAGTGAATTTACAGAACGGAATGCCGGAAGCGTCGACGATTAGAGTCAAGCAAGCACAGAGGAGGTGAACGTGTGTCCACGCAAGTTTTGTGCAGAACTTAAAGTGAATGAGACTAGATATGGTAGGAAAACAATGATGACTATATTAGAAACACTTCTTGAATGCTAGAAATGAAGATATCATCAACGACGATGCATAGAGTACTTCGAATTGTATTTTTTTCTCTTTGAAATTGTAAAAGGAAATCAATAAATTCCTATGTTAAATTTCCTTTAATCTTTTGTTTCGTTATAATAAAACAGTTATAGAATGGGTTATTCAGGAAATAGCAAATTTTTGGTCGCCATTGGTGAAAAACTATTTCCCTCGACGGCTTCGCCGCCTCAGGACATAGTTTTTCACCTCGGGGGATCATAAATGTGCTATTTCCCTCATACCCATTTTATAGCTGTAAATAGTTTCCTTTATAGATGATTTTGGGGTTTTCTTTTCAAAATCTGCTGATTTCAATATATAATTTTGGAAATGGAATTGAAATTTACGCGTTTTTCGAAAAAGCCAAATCTTAGCTATAATTGATATTCCAGAGATGAGAAAAAGTAGTACTCCATACAAACACTGTATTCGATTAAAATGTCAACTTCTTAAATTTAGAGATATACATGTAACGGCAAAACAAAGTTTGAGAGTACTTTTCCAGATAAATTGTAATTGTTAGCGCACGGAAATAATTTAAGTACCCCGCGGGTATGAAGCGGGTATATGACCCCAACACCCCGAACTGCCGTGTCCACACGTGGCTGTCGGACCGTGCGGGAGATGGATAGTTTAAGCGCTCCATGGCAGGCGTTTATGGAGCTCTCTATGCCCGGAGTCAGGGAAAGCCTGGACTGTGTTAGTCTTTAATTAGATCACGTCATACCACATCTTTCTTGCCGTGTTTATGATATGATACCGTATAACACCCTCACACATTTTTTTCAGTCCCCGGAAAGAAAACAATAACTAATTGTATTATAAATACGAATCGATTTTTTAACATCAAATATGCAAGCTGTTAATAATTCACTTTTTTCTCGGAACACAAACTAAAATTTGACGGGTCACAAGCACGTAAAACAAAATCGATATTTCAAATTGAAAAACACATAAAAATACCGAACTGTAATAACTCATGTTTTGTCGTTCAATTTACCATGAAAGATGGGTCTCTTGAGACAACACGACGATTTGAATTTTAATGGGCGTAGCGGGTGAAGACTAGATACCTAAATTACGTACACAACCAGGATCATTCACAGACGATCGCTGGACCGCTTACAACCCTCATCTGTCGTGAAGCGATAGCCGCCGTTCCATAATCTAAATCTGTCTACAATCTAACTCCGGGTAATTTGAAAATATCTGATAGTGATTTTATGTACATATATACGTAAAGGCAGTCTCATCTATGATGACAAGTTTTTTATGAGACATGACCTGGTTATTAACTTCGGTTTCTGTACAGCACGTATTATGCACTATTACTATGCATATAATGCACACTCAGTATTAGTTAGAGATAGAACCATGTTCTAGATGTCAAACCAATGACGTCACATGACCCATTACGTCATCACAGTTGTTTAATAACTTCCATAAACCGTGTCTTTTGACGCCATAAAAATATCAAGAATGTCATGTAATTCCTCAGAATGCTTCGACCAATTCGAAGTACTTATTATTCGGAACACAATTATGCAGGTTTGGATATATGTTAGCATTTGCATTAAAAAAAAGCGGCCGCGGTGGCCGATTTGTTAAGGCGTCAACGACCACTAGCCTTCCACTACTTGGCAATACGTGGGACAGCCGCCAGGCACTAGCCGCAGGTCGGTGGTTCAGTTCTTCTGGTACTCCGGTTTCCTCCACCACCGAAACCGTACACGTCCTTGAATGACAAAAGCTGTTGATAGGATGTTAAGCACAAACAGACAAACATTGATGCTGTGGTACATTTTGTCGCTGTGTGTTGACGCTGTGGTACATTTTGTCGCTGGGTGTTGACGCTGGGGTATACTTTATCATTGTTTGTTGTTGTCGCTGTGGTATATTTTGTCTTTGTGTGTTGATGGCCAGAGCGATTGGGTAGACAGAAAGGTATAGAAATGGACCGAGGTTATCCGAATCTCATCTAAGATGACCACGAGAAAAGAACAGAAGTTTTCTGAGTGCCTAAATACTTCTGTCCTATTCTTGATTTCTTGTCGGTTTTTGGTCAACATGCGCAAACTTTTGCCCGACGTCTTATTTATTTGTAAAGTGATTGTCTACAGTATTATTTCAGTTTAAAAATTGACTTTCTCGTCATCAAAGACACACTTTATTGTCAGTGGATGTTAGATTATTTTCAAACAAGTCGGTGAAAATTAAATTCAATGGAATTTATTTTTCTATAATACTCTTTAATAAGTTATTATTTTTTATCAAATACCAAAAATCTAAAATCGCATAAAATAACAGCCAACTTACTAAAGGTTTTCCTATAAATTTTAAATATGTCAAGTTTGTTAGGAAAATAAACAGGCCTAATTCAATAAAGCATCGATCAGATCATTAAATAATATATTTTTATCATCGTAATTTAAATTACAAAAACAATTTCCAAAAATTCCGACAGCAGTTCAGCGTATCAGAAGCCATTAAAAAATTGTCTAGGATACAGACCAAGCATGTGTTATTGATAAAAATGACATATTTCGAAATCAAACATGTTAATTTTCAGACACACAGAGAGAACATTGTAATCATAGTATATTGTCTGCCCCCATGTCACTCACGACTGCCTCCCCATAACTCTTCTGTCGTCACAGTGGGCACACCAGACCGTAAAAGTAGCCCGAGCGTGAAATGTTCTTCTCTCAATGAAAAATCAATACTGGTCATCAAAAATGCAAAACTCTTATAATTCACAATTTCAGCGAAACAAGAAAGAAATTTGTAATTTAATTGACAGGACGCCAAAGCGTGACATTAAAATCAATAATGGGGTCAATTCGCCAAGAAAGTCAGTTACATATCTGTGGACTGCTTCACACAGACACTTAGCACGAAAGCTACACTTTGTCATAACGGTTTTTTCACTAATGATATTTAACGATTTTTTTAAATGCCGATGAAAAATTAAAACGCTGAATCACTTATTCGCCCTTTGGCCATGGAAATCGATGTACGAAGCTTATGTTATATATAACAGGAACGTGGGTTGAGAACGCTGGAGTAGGACAGCGAGCTTTAGTGAAAAATCACTTTCCACAATCATACATATCTCCCAAATGGAATCTATAAATAAAAAACATGCGCTATGATAAAATATAAATTCATATAAAATTATTGAAGATAAAGAATTGTCAAAGACTTTTCAGGTAGAAAAATCCATATGAGCGCACCCGGGCAAAATATTATGTTTAATTTCTTCTTTCTATTTTGATTCCTTTGTTGGCAGGGTTGGTGGGGGATTCTAAGGGTAAGGTTCAGTATATTATTGGGAGTTTTGGTCATAAAAGTTTCGGAACAATTTATTCATTAGTTTTCAAAAACATAATTTGATGTGAAATGGGCGTTACTTAAATTCCTCAATGCGTAAGCCGGACTGTGGGTAAGATGGAGTGACTGAAATGTCCGGGGTGGGGACTGATCGGAGGGTAGATAAGTGGGACGTTCGGGGTGGGGACTGATCAGAGGGTTGATAAGTGGGCCGTTCGGGGTGGGGACTGATCAGAGGGTAGATAAGTGGGACGTTCGGGGTGGGGACTGATCGGAGGGTAGATAAGAGGGGCGTCCTGGTTGGGGTCTGATCGGAGGGTAGATAAGTGGGACGTCCTGGTTGGGGTCTGATCGGAGGGTAGATAAGAGGGGCGTCCGGGGTGGGGACTGATCGGAGGGTAGATAAGTGGGACGTCCTGGTTGGGGTCTGATCGGAGGGTAGATAAGTGGGACGTTCGGGGTGGGGACTGATCGGAGGGTAGATAAGTGGGACGTATGGGGTGGGGACTGGTCGGATGGTAGATAATAGGGACGTTCGGGGTTGGGACTGTTCGGAGGGTAGATAAGTTGGAATGTCTGAGACAAATTAATTAGAATGTTGACAAGCTGGATAATCAGGTGGGTAATAGGAGGCCTGCGTCAAGTTGAGCTGGAATGTGAGGAAGATAGAATTTTGTAGATCGAGTTGAAAGAATGCTTGGATGTTGAAAGGCCAGGCCAAGTGTAGTTATTGGGGAGGAATTAAGTGCAAGAAAATGGATACCTAGTGTGGGTTCTTAGAAATCAAAATTTGGAGAGATCAAGTGTGAGAAGGATAAAGTGCAGATGTCAGGTCTCCAAATGTGGAAGGACCGAAACGTTATTTTTGAGAGACCTTGTATGGAAAGACTAAAATGCGGATGAGGGAAGGTTAGTGTCGGGAGACTGAAATGCGGTTGTAAAAAAAGTCCAGTTGTGAAGACCAAAGCGTTGTTAGGAAGCAAAGTGTGGGAAGACTAAGTGCGTGTATGGAGGGATGAGGGAGGACTGGCGTACATGTGTGGAAAGATCGGGTGTGGGATGATTGCAGTGCAAATATTGAGGAATGTACCTGGTGTGTGAAGATCAAAGTGCGGGTATGGGGAGTCATAGTGTGGGGAAAACCTAAATAGGGAAGTGGGAAGGTCAAAAGTGGGAGGATAAAGTGCGGGTCTGAGGATGCCGGATGTTCGTATTATTATTGCTTATCGACAACGAAAAATTCAACAAAATTTTGAAATTGATTTTCCGTTGTCAATGATTCATATTGATGCTGAACGGCAAGGACGACCATCATAGCGTGACGCGAAAATGGCAGATTAAACAATTTCCTGGTAAACTGTTGCATTAAATTGAATGAAATTAATGATCTAACATTTGCAAATTTACGACCAAGCGACAAACTAAAGACCTCGCTTAATTCCTGAATTGAATCCTTCGATATCCCGTACACCAGATAAGGTCTCTATCAATCAATGAATTCATTTAATCACAGTTTATTTCGTCATAACATATGTAAGATAAGCATGAATCAGCCCCGGCAGTGACGCGTGGCACACTCTAACGTCGCAATTATCGCCAGTGAACTCATTGACGCCTGAGAGCGTCCCTGGATTAACACGGCCATTCTGCATTCCAAACGAATTTACAAAGATTTCTCATCGATTGTGACATCGATTTTTCATGACAATTTTTAAGAGCTTATAAAACCATCGATCGATAAAGTATGGTTGAATAATTTATGTTAAAAAATAAATGTCACAAATATTTCATCCATCATAGGATTGTTCAAACGAGAGGCAGTGTATTACCGCAGGGTGTACCTTTGATTGAACCACCGTGAGAGTTACCTCGTGCATGTCTCACGTTACATGTACCACAACGAGAGGCCCTCTCGGGGTCTTACTGTATCACAAGAAATGTGTCTTGACCGTTTTTGACTGTACCACAGCGCAACAGTCTCTGCCCTGGTCTTAATATATATGTTATATTATAAGAGATTCTGGCTGTACCGCAAGAGATAATACCTTCCCTGGTCTGAATGCACCACCAAGAAATTCTGACTGTACCACAGCGAGATAATCTCTTTCCTGGTCTGGATGTACCACCAAGAGATTATGGCCGTACCGCAGTGATATAACCTCTGTCCTGGTCTGGATGTACCACCAAGAGATTCTGACTGTATAACAGCGAGATAATATCTGCCCTGGTCTGGATGTACCACCATGATATTCTGACAATCATTTAGCGAGTTATCTCTGTTCTGGTCTGGTTGTACCACCAAGAGATTATGGCTGTCCCACAGCGAGATAATATCTTTCCTGGTCTGGTTTGACCACCATGAGAATCTGACTGTATAACAGCGAAATAACTTCTGCCTTGGTCAGGATGTGCCACCAAGAGATAATGGCTGTCCCACAACGATATCATCTCTGTCCTGGTCTGGAGCATCTCTGTCCTGGTCTGAATGGACCATTAAGAGAAATCCCTTTTCATGTTTCTGCTTTTACTAGCAAGATATATTCCTTGTCTATTTCGGAAAGTAACAAAGTGGGTGTTACCTCGTACAGATACCACGGTACAACAACGAGGAGCCCTGTCAGGGTTTTACTGTACCACCACAAAATGTGCCTTGCCTGGTTCTGACTGGACCACAATAAGCCATTCCTTGTCCAGGTCTAAATCTTGTACCACAACGATATATTATTTGTTCGGTTTTGATTGTACCACAACGATATATTATTTGTTCGGTTTTGATTGTACCACAACGATATATTATTTGTTCGGTTTTGATTGTACCACAACGATATATTATTTGTTCGGTTTTGATTGTACCACAACGATATATTATTTGTTCGGTTTTGATTGTACCACAACGATATATTATTTGTTCGGTTTTGATTGTACCACAACGATATATTATTTGTTCGGTTGTGATTGTACCACCAAGAGATGTTCCTTGTCCGGTTGTGACAGTAACACAGTGCGAGTTACCTCGTACAAGTCTCGCGGTACCACAACGTGAGGCGCTGTCCGGTTTGTATGTCTGGTTCTGATTGTACCACTGTTATCAGTTACCTTCCCCAGGTCTTTATACTTCGTGACGCCTCCCTTTTCACCATCTCGCTTTTTGGACACATTGCAGAAAATTCGCCCATTTGAGGAAAACAATAGGTTCTGTCCCCTGGCCGGTATATACCAATGTCTTTAAAATGGTAGTTGTTACCCCCTGTTTAACGGTCGGCATTTCGGATAATGGCAACAACTGGTTAAACTGTTGGATGGAATACTTTTCTGTGTGGCTTTGGCATTGGTATTCAATGAGGTAGCACTCAAAAGTCGGCATCAGATCCACGCTATCGATAGGAGGTAAAATCAACTCGAGCACACGTGCATTCATTACATATGTAAGCAAATCCTAGTTTTTAACAATATGACGTTGGCTTCTCGTCCTTCATATTACCTCAAATCCTCTTAAATCTGTAATATTGTCTTAAATATGATTCGAAGCCCCTCAAATCTCTGTTGTATTGTATTATTGTCCGAAATGTAAACTCGAATTCCCTCAAATATCTGTAAGAGTGTACTGCTATCCTAGCTTAAATGTAATCATATAATTTTGTAACGTTATCCTAAATGTAATCTCGAATCCCCTAAAACATATGTACTATTACAGATCTTCCGTCCTAAACTTTATCTAAAATTCCCAACATTTTAAATGTTAGGAAACGTATATACGAATTTCTCTAATAATGCATGTGTCATAAATTTGATTTGGCTGTCTCCTCAATACTGGGAATTATTTCTACCATTTTGCCTGATGAAGGTGGAAAGCTAGCACTGGCAATTGAATAAGACACTATAATTGAGCTCGCTGCGCGTGTCATGGCCACTGTTCGGCGGGGACCTTGTGGCTAGGAACAAGACAATGTCCAGTGTTGTTTAAGTTCCAATCTAATACGCTATATTTTATATCGCTATAAATCTTTCGGGGAATAAAAACGACGGTTTGCAAATTGTTAAAACTGTGTTGGAGACTACTATGGTCGTGAGTCATGTGTATTCGGACAAAACAATGAATACTTATCTTGAGGGTAATGGCGATGGGGAGGGGGAGGTCTGGAAGGGTGGGGGGAGGAGGAGCAGTTTTCTCCCTACATTAGAGGTTTCGGGTCTGACGGAGAATTCATACGAGACGTATAAATGAAATTTGCCAGACATTGGACACGAAACAACTGTGGTCTGGATTTTCCTTCAATTAACTACACATGAAGCTTTTGTTGAAGGACAATACATTATTTGGTCTGTCGTGAAACAATAGACATGGATCACACTTACTTGTGATACTAATACAGAGAGAAAGTAGGCCTATTACGTTACCGACAGTAGTAGGGAAAACATCGATACATGTGTATTATTGTCAATCATGGTAGAACTGTGTACTTCAAAAGTCATTTACCGAGGACATACCCCGACAATTTTTAGCACAAACCAGTGACGTCATTTCAAAAAGCTGTCTTCCCTAACTATCACGCTTCACATGTAAACTTCCGGTTAAACAGGGAAACATAGTTTTCAGCGATTGTAATGTGATTTTTAATCCTGAATTACACCTTGAGGACAGAGGAATCCCCGACAGGTAAAATGGGTAAAATTCTGTGATTTCATGGTTCGGTTAAGTTTAATTTTGTTAAACGTCCTATCAACAGCTAAGGTCATTTAAGGACGTGCCTCCATGTGCGTTGTGTATGCGTGCTTGCGTATATGTGTTCGCAGGGCGCAGAGTATGTTGGTGTATTTGCCTCCTTGTGTTAGCGCGGGTATGGTGCCGACTTTATAGTGCTATTTCACTGAAATACCAGGCCGAAGGCACCATCACATCAGTCCGCCCGGTAACATTATACTGACAACGGGTGAGTCAGTTGTTGCCTTTACTCTAAATACTAAACGTTAAGCAGGAAATAGCATCTACCATTTTGTAAGACTTTGGTATGTCTCTGCCTGGGAACAGAACCAATTGCCTTCCTCGCCTGGGCAAACGCTCAACATTGTAAGGCGCTAAAACATATTAGGTAGGGGTTATAAGTAGAGAGACATGTAAAGATCAAAAACAGTGCAATGGGTGCATCAGATGTGTTTTGATCGCCTTTGTGTCCCCAAATAGAGGACACAAAAGCGAATTCCCAAATCTGCAGGGGTTTACAACATTAGTCGCCTCTTACGATATATGCGGTTGGTAACAGCAAGTGAATTATTTTCCCGATCCCTTATCACCGGGGGTGATGTGATTGCATGGAGAATTCTCTGATAATACCTATGATGTAGAAGAATTACACGCGATGAATTGAAAGCAAAGATTTTTTTTTTAAAAGTGCTTTATTTACGTTGTAATCTTAATGTGAAATGAAACCCGGAAAAATCCGTGGTCGGGCAGGTGACCCAATATACCTGTTCACGTCTGATCGGAGAGTCGAACTCCGGCTGTCTTAGAGAAATTCGAGTGTGCTGTATACTTCGCCACTGACCTGGTCGGGTAGCAAGTGACGTAATTGTGACACTATAATGAAAACGCTTATATAACGACGTTTTTTTATTATAAGCTGACGTCATATTGTAGACGTGCAATTGGCGTAGAAAGCTTTATTTATGACAAAAACAATTATTTTTTAAAGGGGAGGGAAAAAATAGCATCCCCTTTGGGAATGTGACAGAACATCTTAATACTCGGGTTAACATTTTTGAATGTCCAATTTTCGGCAGGGCCTTTTGCTGGTCACCTAAGAACCCCACTGGTTGAAATGTTTCTTATTCCAAACTGGGGAAACATACCATTAATAGTTTCCATACCTAAAACGGGAACAAACCTGTGAAGTGGAAGGAGTGGAGGAGTGGGTGTTTTCTATCAATAGTGTAAAATGAAAGTATCGTATTTTATTATTATGTATTTTCAGTGCAATTGAGAAAAAGAACATTAAAAAAATCTTAATGTTTTCACGATAAAATTGATTTTGAATTTGAATTTGCAAAGAATAACCGTTTTAATGGTTACATTTCAGGCTTTCGTCCATGTTTACGCAAATCAATGACGTCATTCTTTGTAATGAATAGAATTCTTGACAGCAAATAAAACACGGTAAATCCACTTTAAGATACTGATTCGGAGATTTTTGATGGCTTGGCCTTTTTATTGGTATTGTACAAACGGCACACGTAATGACGTGGTGTATCGTTTATAACAATAGCTTGCAGTTATGGCAATATTTATGTTTTAGACATCCTATTCGGAAATTGCAATGTATCACCATAAATACACAATAAAGGCTTAATATAGTGTCCTAACATTACTACTACCTGAACTGAGCGCAGGCAGATAACATCATTATGACATTCACCATTTCAGGGCCGCATTTATTTACAGGACCAGCCGCCATTACAGTCCGACACAAAATCACAGTAAATGTAATTATAGTCCCGCACAAAATCACGGTGATTGTAAATTTAAGTCCCGCACAAAATCACGGCGATTGTAAATTTAAGTCCCGCACAAAATCGCAATCACTATAATGTTCATCCAGAAGAAAGCATAGTAACTGTGATTCTAACCCTGAAGTAATTCAGTCAAGGTGTCGCAATAATGGATCTCTTCATCTGATGTTCTTGTGTGCGACATTAAATGAAGTTTCTTGTACCCTGAAGGTACTTAATGCCTAAATCTAAATCACATTCAATGTAGTTCTGAATGAATGAATGGATGGATGGATGGATGGATGGATGGATGGATGCATGAAATAAACAAAGATAAGTAAATAAATAAATATGAGGATGTTACAATATTCTGGCAGTAAGCGAGATGGCAAATGAAATAAATGGCATTATATCTAGGTATTATTATGTATGTAACACCGTCGGGTTTATGTTTCTAGAGAAATGTTTCAAGTCTGGGCACTGGCCAACCATCAGTTTTTGTAAAGTTGTTAACGAAAGGGACGGCGGTGGTGTGCCAATATCAACTCCCGTTATGGTAAGTAAGATGGCCAATATAAAGATATCAAAGGCTCTTGGAAAATATATTAAAGACTATGGTATTATAAATAATACACGTCGGTGATTTAAATATTTAGGACAATGCGGCTGGCGGCGCTATAGACGGGGCGGTACTGGTGTCATGTGATGGCTGGACTTACCAAACTAAGCGTGGCCATCAATATGGACCGAGAATAAAGGCCTCCATTAATACAAAACCTCTATGAAAGCATAGATTAACAGATTAGGAAAGTATATACGAGGTTTGGTCTCATAAATGGAACCCATATTAAGGGGGAAAGTTCCCGTAGAAGGATTTTATGACCAAAAACATGAAAATGCCCTAATAAATGTCTTTCAAAAAAATATACGAATATCAAATTACACGTTTGCTATTGATTGTCACTCCTCTAATTGGCAAAAGCTTAAAGAGGAATAGCAAAACAAGATACGTTGAAAACAAGAAGGTTTAAGTGGTTTTGTTCGGGAGTACAGCTCAGTACGAGGAAGGGGTAGCACAACCATTATAGAGCTATTCCAGAGATCATCTTGTAAGATGTACATGTATATATATTTGATATACTGACTGTTTGGAAGGCCGTGTGAGGAAGGTCTACTTGTCTTGGAACTGTTCGTAAAACAAGAAAATTGTTTATGGATATCGACTGTCGATTTTAGGCCGGTCTTTGACCAGTTGGTCCGAGACGAGAGTCAGATCGTAAAGACAAGTATGGAGTGTAAACATTAAGTGTGTGATGTCTGTGGTACGATTTAGATATCGCCATAGCGGAAAGCGGGCCGGGCCGAACCAGACGACATCTTTCCTCCATCACTGCCCAGCCGCACGCAGTCGGAACAGCCGCGCGGATATCAGATTGGTTCCTTTGGTGACTTTCCACCAATCACATTCTAGGGATACCTGTAGCGTGACACTGTGTTGCTGTAAGCGCCCCCTATAACAGATTAGGACTGAGAAAGACATCAATTTGACATGTGCTATCTGATCGGGACGTTCTGGCAGGGTCGTCTGGTCAACGCGCAACCAATGGACAGACAGGGATGAAGGTCTTTAGACCTTGTAGTCAGGACTGTAGTCATTTTGGACCAAACTCGGGGTTATAATGAGCATGTGTTGGGGAGTCCTTTCGGCCAAAGTTACTTACTATATAATATACATGTGTGTTGCGGATAAAACAAAGATTTTGAAATTCATGCGGTTGCATCTTTCTATAGACACAAGCCTCCCAAAACCTAATCCTTACTTTCGTACTAAACGTCTGCAAACACTCACCACCCCATCCCAATCCTCACTCTCTCACTGTACGGTATGTCGGGCTTATTGTTACGTCTCCTTGATTTTCCAAAGTAGTTAAAGATGTATTTTGGAGAAGATTTCATTGTCGGTATGCTGTCCTCTGAGAGACTCCCCAATAACCAGAGTATGTGCTCCATCCTCGCTCGCGCATTCCCATCGGTCACTGCGTGTCAGACATCGCACCTCGAGACATGTGGAGTCTAGACATATCAAAGTACGGCCGTCACCAACGCCTAGATCTGCTGCGTCTGCCTTCTATTGACTGCAGGTTTACGTACCCCAAAATACCCATAAACAGTTCCGGTGTTTACCGGGACATGCGGCTGATAACTTCCGCTACAACTGTCGACGACCGTCAGAATTCGTCAACCCCGTCAAGGCGAGGGCGACTCGGCTAGTATCACTTGTAAAACACAATCATCTGTTCGGGGAAAAAAATCGATATCCACTTAATCCATAAATAAAACGAGACTCAAAATCGACATTTACTTCAAATCTAATCTACATATGGACTTATCATGATGAATCATAGTAAATAATATTGGTTTGGCTCCCTACTTCCGTTAACACGGCATTACTGACATGGCTCGCGTACTCCAAATACAGCCTTCCGCGATTCTCAATAATACTAAGTTTGATCGATTTCTTCTGACTTAACAACTAAGAAATGAATTGCTCTTTTTAATAGTTTATTTTTTACAGTAGCCATTTTTTATTGAAACGAACAGGTGTGTTCTCTACACCGTTACATCACGCGCCTTGCCCACGCGATACAGCGCGTGCAGATTTTCTAAAGTCATATAAATGGTAGCAGTCGAACGGGATTCGTAAAACGGCGGATAGCGGCACGGCGCTACTTTCCGGTAGTTTGAAACATATTAAAATTAAATGTCGTCTATAGAAAAGGCAATTGCATTTTGATTCTTGACGAAGGCTTTCGGTAGGTCAACGGAAACCAATCATACAAGAATTGCTACAGGGCGGAACATCTCACGGCACACTGGATATATCTTTACGTTCTACTAAACACTGTACAGTTTAAGTCCACAATGTTTAATTTTATCCGTTATTTTTTATTTTCGTGGTTCATATTTCCCTGTACTCCGTGTAAGTGAACTCGTTATTTCTATTCTATCCTGTATTCAGTACACGTTTTCTCGTTTTCTACATTTTTCCGTAGTCCTAATTATTCTGACGTTTTATCGACTTTTTTCATATCGGTTTGTCGTTGATTAACGTCAGAACTCCGGCCTTCTTTAATATGCGGGAAATATGCGACCCGCGCCCGGATCGCTCTTCAAACTGATATTTTAGAAACTATACAGTTATTTGTAATTTTGTGGTTCATTTTCTTTATACTCCGTCTATAACTATATGGTTACAGTATTTGTAATTTCGTGGTTTATTTCTCTACATGCCGTCTTTAACTATATAGTTATTTGTAATTTTGTGGTTCATTTCTTTATATTCCGTCTATAACTATACAGTTATTTGTAATTTGGTGGTTTATTTCTCTACATGCGTCTATAACTATATAGTTATTTATAATTTTGTGGTTCATTTCTTTATACTCCGTCTATAACTATATGGTTACAGTATTTGTAATTTGGTGGTTTATTTCTCTACATGCCGTCTATAACTATATAGTTATTTGTAATTTCGTGGTTCATTTTTTATATTCCGTTTATAACTATACTCGTAATTTGTGTTGTAAGTTAACTCGTTATTTGTGTTGTTAGTTAACTCGTTATATGTGTTATTAGTTAACTCGTTATTTGTGTTGTCAGTTAACTCTCGTTATTTGTGTTGTTAGTTAACTCATTATTTGTGTTGTTAGTTAACTCATTATTTGTGTTGTTAGTTAACTCGTTATTTGTGTTGTTAGTTAACTCATTATTTGTGTTGTTAGTTAACTCGTTATTTGTGTTGTTAGTTAACTCATTATTTGTGTTGTTAGTTAACTCGTTATTTGTGTTGTTAGTTAACTCGTTATTTGTGTTGTTAGTTAACTCGTTATTTGTGTTGTTAGTTAACTCGTTATTTGTGTTGTTAGTTAACTCGTTATTTGTGTTGTTAGTTAACTCGTTATTTGTGTTGTTAGTTAACTCGTTATTTGTGTTGTTAGTTAACTCGTTATTTGTGTTGTTAGTTAACTCGTTATTTGTGTTGTTAGTTAACTCGTTATTTGTGTTGTTAGTTAACTCGTTATTTGTGTTGTTAGTTAACTCGTTATTTGTGTTGTTAGTTAACTCGTTATTTGTGTTGTTAGTTAACTCGTTATTTGTGTTGTTAGTTAACTCGTTATTTGTGTTGTTAGTTAACTCGTTATTTGTGTTGTTAGTTAACTCGTTATTTGTGTTGTTAGTTAACTCGTTATTTGTGTTGTTAGTTAACTCGTTATTTGTGTTGTTAGTTAACTCGTTATTTGTGTTGTTAGTTAACTCGTTATTTGTGTTGTTAGTTAACTCGTTATTTGTGTTGTTAGTTAACTCGTTATTTGTGTTGTTAGTTAACTCGTTATTTGTGTTGTTAGTTAACTCGTTATTTGTGTTGTTAGTTAACTCGTTATTTGTGTTGTTAGTTAACTCGTTATTTGTGTTGTTAGTTAACTCGTTATTTGTGTTATTAGTTAACTCGTTATTTGTGTTGTTAGTTAACTCGTTATTTGTGTTGTTAGTTAACTCGTTATTTGTGTTGTTAGTTAACTCGTTATTTGTGTTGTTAGTTAACTCGTTATTTGTGTTGTTAGTTAACTCGTTATTTGTGTTGTTAGTTAACTCGTTATTTGTGTTGTTAGTTAACTCGTTATTTGTGTTGTTAGTTAACTCGTTATTTGTGTTGTTAGTTAACTCGTTATTTGTGTTGTTAGTTAACTCGTTATTTGTGTTGTTAGTTAACTCGTTATTTGTGTTGTTAGTTAACTCGTTATTTGTGTTGTTAGTTAACTCGTTATTTGTGTTGTTAGTTAACTCGTTATTTGTGTTGTTAGTTAACTCGTTATTTGTGTTGTTAGTTAACTCGTTATTTGTGTTGTTAGTTAACTCGTTATTTGTGTTGTTAGTTAACTCGTTATTTGTGTTGTTAGTTAACTCGTTATTTGTGTTGTTAGTTAACTCGTTATTTGTGTTATTAGTTAACTCGTTATTTGTGTTGTTAGTTAACTCGTTATTTGTGTTGTTAGTTAACTCGTTATTTGTGTTGTTAGTTAACTCGTTATTTGTGTTGTTAGTTAACTCGTTATTTGTGTTGTTAGTTAACTCGTTATTTGTGTTGTTAGTTAACTCGTTATTTGTGTTGTTAGTTAACTCGTTATTTGTGTTGTTAGTTAACTCGTTATTTGTGTTGTTAGTTAACTCGTTATTTGTGTTGTTAGTTAACTCGTTATTTGTGTTGTTAGTTAACTCGTTATTTGTGTTGTTAGTTAACTCGTTATTTGTGTTGTTAGTTAACTCGTTATTTGTGTTGTTAGTTAACTCGTTATTTGTGTTGTTAGTTAACTCGTTATTTGTGTTGTTAGTTAACTCGTTATTTGTGTTGTTAGTTAACTCGTTATTTGTGTTGTTAGTTAACTCGTTATTTGTGTTGTTAGTTAACTCGTTATTTGTGTTGTTAGTTAACTCGTTATTTGTGTTGTTAGTTAACTCGTTATTTGTGTTGTTAGTTAACTCGTTATTTGTGTTGTTAGTTAACTCGTTATTTGTGTTGTTAGTTAACTCGTTATTTGTGTTGTTAGTTAACTCGTTATTTGTGTTGTTAGTTAACTCGTTATTTGTGTTGTTAGTTAACTCGTTATTTGTGTTGTTAGTTAACTCGTTATTTGTGTTGTTAGTTAACTCGTTATTTGTGTTGTTAGTTAACTCGTTATTTGTGTTGTTAGTTAACTCGTTATTTGTGTTGTTAGTTAACTCGTTATTTGTGTTGTTAGTTAACTCGTTATTTGTGTTGTTAGTTAACTCGTTATTTGTGTTGTTAGTTAACTCGTTATTTGTGTTGTTAGTTAACTCGTTATTTGTGTTGTATGTTAAGACGTTATTTTTATTGTAAGTTTACTCGTTATTTGTGTTGTAAGTAAACTCGCTTTTTGTGTTGTAAGTTAACTCATTATTTGTGTTGTTAGTTAACTCGTTATTTGTGTTGTTAGTTAACTCGTTATTTGTGTTGTAAGTAAACTCGCTATTTGTGTTGTTAGTTAACTCATTATTTGTGTTGTTAGTTAACTCGTTATTTGTGTTGTTAGTTAACTCGTTATTTGTGTTGTTAGTTAACTCATTATTTGTGTTATCCGTTAACTCGTTATTTGTGTTGTTAGTTAACTCATTATTTGTGTTATCAGTTAACTCGTTATTTGTGTTGTAAGTTAACTCGTTATTTGTATTGTAAGTTAACTCGTTATTTGTATTGTAAGTTAACTCGTTATTTGTATTGTAAGTTAACTCGTTATTTGTATTGTAAGTTACTTCGTTATGTGTGGTGTTTTATTTTCCCAATAAACCTTTATGTTAACTCGTTATTTGTGGTGTTTTATTTTCCCAGTAAATCTTTATGTTAACTCGTTATTTGCGGTATTTTATTTTTCCAGTAAACCTTTATGTTAACTCGTTATTTGTGGTGTTTTATTTTCTCAGTAAACCTTGTAACTAACTCGTAATTTGTGGTGTTTTATTTTTCCAGTTAACCTTGTAACTTACTCGTTATATGTGGTGTGTATTTCCTCCTTTCTAGTATAACTTTGCCTGCTTTTTGTATATTCATTGTCATATTTTTTACTCTCTTCGGGAAATTTCATGGTTAATATTTTCCTATATACACTACATGCTTTCACGTTTGTTGTATTGTATGGGGGTTTTTCAGCTAAACAAATAAAAGTTGATCTCAGAAAAAGAAATTGGAAATATTTTATTTCTTAATGTTATTTTTTTTGTAAGTTAACAGCGATTGACAGGGAGTTGATATATTTTATTAAAAAAACACACATACAAACCACATGCAATAATGACGGTACTCAGTAAGGACAACTTTTGGCAAAATTCAAATTCAAGTGTTATTTCATCAAACAAAATTCGATTCGAGCTTTAATTTTACAAGAAAGTCAACCTTCTCTCAAAACATAACATATCTTGAAAATATACTTCTGTTATTTAATCTTTAGTATAACTTCTCGTGATATGGATCATCTGAATATCAAACCATTTGAGATATTATAATTATTAATTGATGTGTGTGAAAGTGGATAATTTCGTGATTTTTTAAAATATACATCCTTGTTAAATATCCGACCCTTAGTCCTGAACATTAACTTCTTTTTTATTTAAAAACTTATAATATTAACAAAATATACAGGGGATATTTGAGTTCAGACGTGATGTTGTAAGAATGCCTTACTTTACTTTCAATGAGGCGTATATTTGTTATATCCCGCAAACAATATAACTTTATCGACCTGTTCAATATTGAATATTAAAATATGACAAAATATGAACAAAAATATAAAGTGTATATCCCCTTACAGCAAACATGACAAAAAATCAGACTCTGTTTTATTCATTTAAACTAAATAGAAACTTTTTAAAATTACCAAAAAAACTTATATTAGCTGAAGATCCTATAGTCTTACACAACAGGGTGAAGAAGTCACCCTGTTTGTCATTTTAACGCACATTTTCCCATCGTTTTCAGTGTTAAAGGTCTCCAAATAATTAGTACAATGCAAAAACAACTTCACGAATGAGTTATCCTAATGAGTTATATTTAATAGACAATATTTAAAATGCAAGTTCCCCGGATTTACGAATAAATACCAGAAGGAAGTCCCGTTTGACTAGTTGTACCCTGTGTCTGTTTTAGTTAGTTAAGGATTGATGTCCTACTGCCGAGAAAACAACGAAGAATTCCACTGTGATCTCATAAATATACAGTTACCTCCCTTTAATTTCGATTGGGCTATATACCTGGAAAACACTACCGCTGACCACGTAGCTAGGTCGTCTACAGCGTTAGTATAACACTCTGAGATCCAGGGTTCGTATTCTAGTATAACTACACATGTTGGTAATGTTGTATTTTAAAATTTATTTATTTCGTCCTTATCATGATTTCATTCAAGTCCCACAAGATATGGTTTTCTTTTTAGAAATGATTCATCAAACTTTACTCATGGCGAGAAAAAGAAAGTTTCTATTGCATTGTAACAGTTTCCACCTTTAAATCAAAGTATATGTTTTATAAAATATTAGTAAGAAGATTAAGATTTTTTCCAATGCAAATTTATTCTTAATTCAATTAATATTTCGTGTTTTCGAATACACGGAAATATATTGTGATAAAATTCCTAACCGTAAATTCGTTTTACTTTTCAAAGGCTTTCAAATGCATTTTCCTTCGTTTAGATTTTAACTTTCAAGCATTCCATCAAAGCAACACATTTCTCTCATACATTAACTTCCCCTCAGGCCTGCTTTGTGTGAGGTCGTTATCATACTACTACAACTATCTTACCTTGTTTCATCAATTTATATGTCTCCAAAAACAATCAACAACAGGTTTATTTGAAATGTGAACAAAACAACAGCATTGTATCCAATTAACACGTACAATTAAGTGCCAGGGGAGGAGTGCTACTTACGTGCGGTCGGTTGCGCACGCCATCTCAACATGGAGTGATGCATGTTTAATGAGCTGAGCGGAATAAGTAACTCCTGTGTGAAAACATATTAATGAGAGAACGTGTCAATCGTTACGATTAAAATAGTTTATAAACGTACAAACATGACCGTATCAGGCTTATTTAACTTGGTTTGTATAACTGACATTACATTATACAAACGTACAAACATGACCGTATCACTGAAAATTTCATTATACAAACGTACAAACGTGACCGTATCAGGCTTATTTAACTTGGTTTGTATAACTGACATTACATTATACAAACGTACAAACATGACCGTATCAGGCTTACTTAACTTGGTTTGTATAACTGACATTACAATACACAAACGTAAAAACATGACCGTATCAGGCTTATTTAACATGACCATAAAGGTAAGTTTACAGATCCGATATTATAACGTACAATACAAACATGACCATATAAGGAAGTATGCATAGCATACGTTATAAATGTAAAATACAAACATGACCATATAAGGAAATGTACATATCATACGTTATAAATGTACAATACAAACATGACCATATAAGGAAGTGTACACAAACTTGACCATATAAGGAAGTGTACATATCATACGTTATAAACGTACAAAACAAACATGACCATATAAGGTAGTGTACAGATCATACGTTATAAACGTACAATACAAACATGACCATATAAGGAAGTGTATAGATCATACGTTATAAATGTACAATACAAACATGCCCATATAAGGAAGTGTACACAAACTTGACCATATAAGGAAGTGTACATATCATACGTTATAAACATACAAAACAAACATGACCATATAAGGTAGTGTACAGATCATGCGTTATAAACGTACAATACAAACATGACCATATAAGGTAGTGTACAGATCATGCGTTATAAACGTACAATACAAACATGACCATATAAGGTAGTGAATAGATCATACGTTATAAATGTACAATACAAACATGACCATATAAGGAAGTATACACAAATCAAACATTATAAACGTACAATACAAACATGACCATATAAGGTAGTGTACAGATCATACGGTATAAACGTACAATACAAACATGACCATATAAGGAAGTGTACACAAACTTGACCATCTAAGGAAGTGTACATATCATACGTGATAAACGTACAAAACAAACATGACCATATAAGGTAGTGTACAGATCATACGGTATAAACGTACAATACAAACATGACCATATAACGTAGTCTACAGATCATACGTTATAAACGTACAATACAAACATGACCATATAAGGAAGTATACACAGATCAAACATTATAAACATACAATACAAATGTACAAACATGAACCTATCCGGACTTTCTCAGGTCGACCGCAGAACTGACCTGATATACGTACAGATATGGTCATGTAAGAACTTGGGTTACGCTCTCTATAAAGCGCATTGTATCCCTTACGAGATACAATTACACTGGCCCTTATAAACAGGTAGTAGCTAGGTGTTTTATACGAGTATACAAATTGACCTTGACCTCTAACCTAATTATAGTCTTTCACGTGTGTATAAAGTCTCCAAATTAGCTCGAGATTTTTTGCATTATTTAGATCGCATGCTTAATTCCGCCATATTTTGTGGTTGTCCGTGGGAACAGGACAATTATGGACGATCATACATCAACACGGAGAAAAGCCATTCCGGTGAGTTATGGCTGTATTCCAGCGGCGACAGTCGACCAAATTTTGGCCAGTTTTTTATAGCCTCCGGCCCTGATGGTCAGTTCGGACGAGCTTGTAGATAGACAATCGACATGTGGACATGGTCAATGAGATTTTATTGATGGTGATGAATGAGTAAGCACCAAAATGTGACCGGTGTTTTTCATGTGAATGTTAATTTTATATAAATATTTGACACATGATGAATGGTATATAGACAGCAATATGAAATTGCTTTTATGGAACACGAAATCTTATTGACACTGATCATTGTACAATAATGGCGATCCGTGACCTGCCAAGAACACCTGACACGCTTCACTGACCCTCATTCGAGCGGTGAAGTCATATTTGTCTAAATACGGAGATATGCAGATTTAGTCAGAAATCCACAAATACTATCATATTTAAATGGAAGGCAAATCAAGTACTCACTTAAAAAAAATCAATGATAATTGTGAAAGCTGTACCTAGGTGACACGTATTCGGGGTGTATATAAATATAGGATCATTAAAACTGATTTGTGTTTCATTCTATACGAACCCCACAAGGAGCATTAACTATTGATTCAAACACAGCAACTTTGTGCCGAGGGGATAGGGATCGAACATTAACGAAACATTAAATGAAAACAAAAATCCCATGTTTGTAAAGTGCAAATTTATAGATTTTACACTCAAGGTTAATTGGAAGTATAAACACAATAGTGTACGTAGCTGTAGATGCTTACACACTGAGTACCGTTATAGAAGATACCTAGCGTCATAGTACACTATAGTAGATATCTTCATTTACAATAACACAACAGTAGATAGATACAGTCACAGTACCACTATAGCAGATATCTAAGGTCATTGTGCCACTAGACTAGATATCTAAAGTCACAGTACCACTAGACTAGATATCTATAGTCACAGCAAAACTATAGTATATATCTACAGTCACAGTACCACTACAGTATATATCTACAGTCACAGTACCACTATAGTAGATATATATAGTCACAGTACCACTATAGTAGATACATACAGTCACAGTACCACTATAGTAGATATATATAGTCACAGTATCACTATAGTATATATATATAGTCAAAGTACCACTATAGTACATAGATACAGTCACAGTACCACTACAGTAGATAGTCACAGTAACACAATAGTATATATATACAGTCACATTACCACTATAGTAGATATCTACAGCCACAGTACCACTACATTAGATATATACAGTCACAGTACCACTATAGTAGATAGTCACAGTACCACTATAGTAGATATATACAGTCACAGTACCACTATAGTATATATATACAGTCACAGTAACACTATAGTAGATATCTACAGTCACAGTACCAATACAGTAGATATATACAGTCACAGTACCACTATAGTAGATATTTACAGTATCACTATAGTAGATATATACAGTATCACTATAGTAGATATATACAGAATCCCTGTAGTACATATCTACAGTCACAGTATCACTATAGTAGATATATACAGTCACAGTACCATTATAGTAGATATATACAGTCAAAGTATCACTATAGTATATATATACAGTCACAGTACCTCTATAGTAGATATATACTGTCACAGTATCACTATAGTATATATATACAGTCACAGTAACACTACAGTATATATCTACAGTCAAAGTACCACTATAGTAGATATATACAGTCACAGTACCACTATAGTAGATATATACAGTCACAGTATCACTACAGTATATATCTACAGCCACAGTAACACTACAGTATATATCTACAGTCACAGTACCACTATAGTAGATATATACAGTCATAGTACCACTATAGTAGATATATACAGTCACAGTATCATAAGGCTAGATATCTATAGTCACAGTAACACTACAGTATATATCTACAGTCATAGTGCCACTATAGTAGATATATACAGTCACAGTACCACTATAGTAGATATCAAAGGTCATACTACCACTAGACTAGATATCTACACTCACAATATCTCTATAGTATATATCTACAGTCACAATACCACTAGACTAGATATTTACACTCACAATATCACTATAGTATATATCTACAGTGACAATACCACTAGATTACATATCTAAGGTCACAGTACCACTAGACTAGATATCTATAGTCACAGCAAAACTATAGCAGATGACTTCAGTCACAGTACCACTAGACTAGATATATACACTCAAAATACCACTATAGTAGATAACTAAGGTCATAGTACCACAAGACTAGATATATCACAGTACGAGTATAGTAGATAGTCACAGAAACACTACAGTAGATAGTCACAGTACCACTATCGTAGATATCTACAGTCACAGTAACACTAAAGTATATATCTACAGTCACAATACCACTATAGTATATATCTACAGTCACAATACCACTATCTAAGATTATAGTACCACTATACTAGATATATACAGTCAAAGTATCACTAGACTAGATATCTACACTCACAGAACCACTATAGTATATATATACAGTCACAGTATCACTACAGTATATATCTACAGCCACAGTAACACTACAGTAGATATATACAGTCACAATCCCACCATAGTAGATATATACAGTCACAGTACCACTATAGTAGATATATACAGTCACAGTACCACTATAGTAGATACATACAGTCACAGTACCACTATAGTAGATATATATAGTCACAGTACCACTATAGTAGATACATACAGTCACAGTATCACTACAGTATATATCTACGGCCACAGTAACACTACAGTATATATCTACAGTCATATAGTAGATAGTCACAGTACCACTATAGTAGATAGTCACAGTAGTAGATATATACAGTCACAGTATCACTACAGTATATATCTACGGCCACAGTAACACTACAGTATATATCTACAGTCATAGTACCACTATAGTAGATATATACAGTCACAGTATCATAAGGCTAGATATCTATAGTCACAGTAACACTACAGTATATATCTACAGTCACAGTACCACTATAGTAGATATATACAGTCACATTACCACTATAGTAGATATCTACAGTCACAGTACCACTACAGTAGATATATATATACAGTCACAGTACCACTATAGTAGATATCTACAATCATAGTACCACTATAGTAGATATATACAATCACAGTACCATTATAGTAGATATATACAGTCACAGTACCACGTAGATATATACAGTCACAGTACCACTATAGTAGATATATGCAGTCACAGTATCACTAGAGTATATATCTACAGTCATAGTACCACTAAAGTAGATATATACTGTCACAGTATCACTATAGTATATATATACAGTCACAGTACCATTATAGTAGATATATACAGTCACAGTACCACGTAGATATATACAGTCACAGTACCACTATAGTATATATATACAGTCACAGTACCACTATAGTAGATAGTCACAGTAGTAGATATATACAGTCACAGTATCACTACAGTATATATCTACGGCCACAGTAACACTACAGTATATATCTACAGTCATATAGTAGATAGTCACAGTACCACTATAGTAGATATATACAGTCACAATACCACTATAGTAGATATATACAGTTACAGTACCACTATAGTAGATCGTCACAGTACCACTACAGTAGATATATACAGTCACAGTACCACTATAGTAGATAGTCACAGTCCCACTATAGTAGATAGTCACAGTTCCACTACAGTAGATATCTACAATCACAGTACCACTTCAGTAGATATATACAGTCACAGTACCACTATAGTAGATATCTACAGTAGTGGTACTGTGACTGTAGATATATACTATAGTGGTATTGTAGTGATACTGTGACTGTGTGACTGTATATATCAACTATAGTGGTACTTTGACTGTAGATATCTACAATCATAGTACCATCTATAGTATATATCAACAGTCACAATACCACTATAATAGATAGTCACAGTTCCACTACAGTAGATAGTCACAGTTACACTACAGTAGATATCTACAATCACAGTACCACTTCAGTAGATATATATAGTCACAGTACCACTCAGTCAAAGTACCACTATAGTTGATATATACAGTCACATTAACACTATAGTAGATATTTACAGCCACACTACAGTAGATATCTACAGCCACAGTACCACTACATTAGATATATACAGTCACAGTACCACTATAGTATATATATACAGTCATAGTACCACTATAGTAGATATATACAGTCACAGTACCACTATAGTATATATATACAGTCACAGTACCACTATAGTAGATAGTCACAGTACCACTATAGTAGATAGTCACAGTATCACTATTGTATATATATACAGTCAAAGTACCACTATAGTAGATATATACAGTCACAGTACCACTACAGTATATATCTACAGTCAAAGTACCACTATAGTAGATATATACAGTCACAGAACCACTATAGTAGATAGACACAGTAACACAATAGTATATATATACAGTTACAGTACCATTATCGTAGATATATATAGTCACAGTACCACTACAGTATATATCTAGTCATAGTACCGCTATAGTAGATATATACAGTCAAAGTACCAGTTTAGTAGATAGTCACAGTAACACAATAGTATATATATACAGTTACAGTACCACTTTAGTAGATATATACAGTCACAGTACCACTATAGTATATATCTACAGTCAAAGTACCACTATAGTAGATATATACAGTCACAGAACCACTATAGTAGATATCTACAGTCACAGTACCACTACAGTTGATATATACAGTCACAGTACCGCTACAGTAGATATATACAGTCACAGTACCACTACAGTAGATATATACAGTCACAGTACCACTATAGTAGATATATACAGTCACAGTACCACTATAGTAGATAGTCATAGTACCACTATAGTAGATATCTACAATCACAGTACCAATATAGTAGATAGTCACAATACCACTTTAGTAGATATCTAAAGCCACAGTACCACTATAGTAGATAGTCAAAGTACCACTATAGTAGATATATACAGTCACAGTACCACTATAGTAGATAGTCACAGTACCACTATAGTAGATATATACAGTCACAGTACCACTATAGTAGATAGTCACACTACCACTATAGTATATAGTCACAGTCATGGTTCAACTACAGTAGATATCTACAGTCATAGTACAACTATAGTAGATTGATACAGTCACAGTACCACTTTAGTAGATATCTATAGTCACAATAAAACTACAGCAGATATATACAGTCACAGTACCACTATAGTAGATAGTCACAGTACCACTATAGTAGATATATACAGTCACAGTATCACTACAGTAGATATCTACGATCACAGTACCACTATAGTATATATCTACAGTCATAGTACCACTATAGTAGATTTATACAGTCACAGTGCCACTTGAGTGGATATCTATAGTCACAATAACACTACAGCAGATATATACAGACACATTACCACTATAGTAGATAGTCACAGTCATGGTACAACTACAGTAGATATCTACAGTCACAGAACCACTACAGTAGATATATACAGTCACTGTACCGCTATAGTAGATATATACAGTACCACTGCAGTAGATATATACAGTAGTACCACTACAGTAGATATATAACTATAGTAGATAGTCAAAGTACCACTATAGTAGATATATACAGTCACAGTATCACTACAGTAGATATCTACAATCACAGTACCACTATAGTATATATCTACAGTCATAGTACCACTATAGTAGATATATACAGTACCACTATAGTAGATATCTAAAGTCACAGTACCACTATAGTATATATATACAGTCACATTACCACTATAGTAGATATCTAAAGTCACAGTACCACTATAGTAAATATATACAGTCACAGTACTACTATAGTAGATATATACAGTCATGGTACCACTATAGTAGACATATACAGTCACAGTATCACTACAGTAGATATCTACAATCATGGTACCACAGATAGTCAAAGTACCACTATAGTAGATATACAGTCACAGTATCACTACAGTATATATCTACAATCACAGTACCACTACAGTATATATCTACACTCATAGTACCACTATAGTAGATATTTACAGTCACAGTACCACTATAGTATATATCTACAGTCATAGTACCACGATAGTAGATATATACAGTCACATTACCACTATAGTAGATATCTAAAGTCACAGTACCACTATAGTATATATCTACAGTCATAGTACCACGATAGTAGATATATACAGTCACAGTTCCACTATAGTAGATATATACAGTCACAGTTCCACTATAGTAGATATATACAGTCACAGTTCCACTATAGTAGATATATACAGTCATGGTACCACTATAGTAGACATATACAGTCACAGAACCACTACAGTAGATATATACAGTCACAGTACCACTCCACTAGATATCTACAATCACAGTACCACTACAGTAGATATATACAATCACAGTACCACTACAGTAGATATATACAGTCACTGTACCGCTATAGTAGATATATACAGTACCGCTATAGTAGATATATACAGTACCACTACAGTAGATAGTCACAGTAACACAATAGTATATATATACAGTCACATTACCACTATAGTAGATATCTAAAGTCACAGTACCACTATAGTAAATATATACAGTCACAGTACTACTATAGTAGATATATACAGTCACAGTACCACTACAGTAGATATCTACAATCACAGTACCACTACAGTATATATCTACAGTCATAGTACCACTATAGTAGATATATACAGTCACAGAACCACTATAGGAGATAGATAGAGTTACATTACCACTACAGTAGATAAATACAGTCACAGTACCACTACAGTGGATATATACAATCATGGTACCACTACAGTACATATCTACAGTCACAGTACAGATATATACAGTCACAGTACCACTATAGTAGATATCTACAATCACAGTACCACTACAGTAGATATCTACAATCATGGTACCACTACAGTAGATATCTACAGTCACAGTACCACTACAGTAGATATATACAATCATGGTACCACTACAGTAGATATCTACTGTAGTGGTACCATGATTGTAGATATCTACTGTAGTGGTACCATGACTGTATATATATACTATAGTGGTACTGTAGAAATCTACTATAGTGGTACTGTGACTGTCTATATCTACTATAGTTGTACTGTGACTGTATATATCTACTGTAGTGGTTCTGTGACTGTATATATCTACTATAGTAGATATATACAGTCACAGTACCACTATAGTAGATATCTACAGTTACAGTACCACTATAGTAGATATATACAGTACCACTGCAGTAGATATATACAGTCACAGTACCACTATAGTAGATATATACAGTCACAGTACCACTATAGTAGATATCTACAGTCACAGTTCCACTATAGTAGATATATACAGTACCACTACAGTAGATATATACAGTCACAGTACCACTATAGTAAATATATACAGTCACAGTACAACTATAGTAGATATATACAATCATAGTTTCACTACAGTAGATATATACAGGCACTGTACCGCTATAGTAGATATATACAGTACCAATATAGTAGATATATACAGTAACAGTATAGTAGATATATACAATCACAGGTTCACTACAGTAGATATATACAATCACAGGTTCACTACAGTAGATATATAACAGTCACAGTACCACTATATTAGATATCTACAGTCACAGTTCCACTATAGTAGACATATACAGTCCCACTACAGTGGATATATACAGTCACAGTACAACTATAGTAGATATAGACAGTCACAGTACCACTATAGTATATATATACAGTCATGGTACCACTACAGTATATATCTACAGTCATAGTGCCACTATAGTAGATATATACTGAACCGCTATAGTAGATATATACAGTATCACTGCAGTAGATATATACAGTCAAAGTACCACTATAGTAAATATATACAGTCACAGTCCTACTATAGTAGATATATACAGCACCACTACAGTAGATATATACAGTCAAATTACCACTATAGTAGATATCTACAGTCACATTACCACTATAGTCGATATATACAGTACCACTAATATACAGTCACAGTACCACTATAGTAGAGATATACAGTACCACGATAGTTGATATATACAGAACCACCATAGTAGATATATACAGTATACAGTCACAGTACCACTAAAGTAGATATCTACAGTCACAGTACCTCTATAGTAGATATCTACAGTCACATTACCACTATAGTCGATATATACAGTACCACTATAGTAGATAGTCACAGTACCACTATAGTGGTACTGTGACTATCTACTATAGTGGTACTGTAGATATCTACTATAGAGGTACTGTGACTGTAGATATCTACTGTAGTGATACTGTGACTGTATATCTACTATAGTGGTAATGTGACTGTATAAATCTACTATAGTAGTACTGTGACTGTATATATCTACGATAGTGGTACTGTGACTGTTTATATCTACTATAGTGGTTACTGTGACTGTAGATATCTACTGTAGTGATACTGTGACTGTATATCTACTATAGTGGTACAGTGAGTGTATATATCTACTGTAGTGGTACTGTGACTTTAGATATCTACTATAGTGGTAATGTATATATCTACTATAGTTGTACTGTGACTGTATATATCTTCTATAGTGGTACTGTGACTATAGTGGTACTGTATAGATCTACTGTAGTGGTACTGTGACTGTATACTGTATATATCTACTATAGTAGTACTGTGCCTGTATATATTTACTATAGTGGTACTGTATTTATCTACTATAGTGGTACTATGACTTATATCTACTATAGTGGTAATGTGACTGTATATATCAACTGTAGTGGTACTGTGACTTTAGATATCTACTATAGTGGTAATGTGACTGTATATATCAACTGTAGTGGTACTGTCACTGTAGATATCTACTATAGTGGTACTATGACTTATATCTACTATAGTGGTTCTGTGACTGTATATATCTACTAAAGTTATATTGTGACTGTATATATCTACGATAGTGGTACTGTATATATCGACTATAGTGGTAATGTGACTATATATCTCTACTAGAGTGGTACTGTGATTGTAGATTTGTACTTTAGTGTTACTGTGACTGTAGATATATACAGTACCACGATAGTTGATATATACAGAACCACCATAGTAGATATATACAGTACCGCTATAGTAGATATATACAGAACCACTATAGTAGATATATACTGAACCGCTATAGTAGATATATACAGTCATGGTACCACTACAGTAGATATCTACAGTCACAGTAACACTAAAGTATAAATCTACAATCACAGTACCACTCTAGTAGAGATATATAGTCACATTACCACTATAGTAGATATTTACAGCCACATAACCTAATAGATACCTTTTCGCGGTTCCACTACAGTAAGTTAAGTATCGTCAGCCACAGTACGCCGTAGTACACTGTTAAATATTGTTGATGCTGGTCAGTAATGTTGGTTATATTAAAAATCGAACCAACATATCACTATTTAATATGCTTCAGTTTTATTTCAGACAAACTTGGAAAAAATATATTTCATATTATTTTGTCCGTTCAATATCATTTAACATCAGCCTTTAATGCAACACGTTTTTTCTCTGAATATACATAAACATTATATATGGAAAAGGAAAGAACATTTATTGGTTTGTAATTTGAAAGATTGGACGAGTGAAAATGACTTTGCGATGGAGTAGAATGGCAGTTGTCCGTGCATACTAGCCAGTGGTCAGAGCGAGGATTACAATATCCACGTACAATCCATCTCCATTATCCACTCCTGTCCAACAGACCACTCTCGCCACGACAGATCTCACTAATTTCCCCGCGCGATCAATAGTTTTTCATTTCCTCAAAAATGTAATCTATAACAACAAAACTCTATGTATTCATTAAAATGATAAAAATTAATCTCGCCTTAATTAATGCCCGGAGGCGCATCTATCTCCGCGGTGTCCATCGATACTGTGTGCCGAGCCGCTTCCTATTTACCCAGCCGCTCAAGTCGCTGTCCCTCAAGGCACGTTATGGGGATTTATTTCATCTTAAGGTCAAAATTATACACATGTTGTATGGAATGAACTCCACAAAAAACCCTCTGGTGGCCTCTTGAAGAAAAGATAGCCTCTGGCCGTGTAGTCAGGTCATTTTTTTTCAAATATCGATCGCCTGTAATGAAAATCGACGAGCGGCCGTGTAACCCGTAAAATCACACTGTCCGCAGACCTCGGCTCTCAGGCCGACCAGAAATCACAACACAAATATTGAATTCCCAGATTAAAAAAATCGCCATCATTGAAAATGACCTGTCTGATTGAGCCAATGGTATAGTGATGGTGTGCTATATTTGTCTTGTGCTGCTCTAGAATACGTGCTTACACTGACCACCGCCATCGGGCCATGGGCGCCATCTTATCGATCTCAACTCAAATCAACACATCTTGTTTTGTAAAATTATAAGGTTTGACCTTGTCTTGTTCTTATCGGGGTAGGATTGGACATTAAAGTTGGTTACAAATTCGAGCACGCACGCACATCCTCAAATCCAAACTCACACACAAACACACCCATACACAATATGTTTTAAAATTACATCTACATAGAATGAGCTCAATTCAAAATTGCCGTCTTCAACACAATTTGATTAGGCACTTATTGTCTGAATCTAGCTTCTGCCACGTCAAAAACCATTTTAACGGACTCTTCAAGATTCAGATTTCTCGATAGGCTCCAAGTTCAGACTAAACTAGATTATGTAGTCATTGACCCCATTCCCCAGTCGTGTTTAAAGACAAACAGTTTAATTAAGTAGTTGCTTCAGTCGCCTAATTGTGTCAACAAGTACTCAAGATTTATCTACAGATGTCCCTGGTAGTGAACTAAGAGATCAGGGTCGTACAGATACGTGTCCATTTGTCGTGCATTCCCGGATGTCAATGGTATTGTACTGACAGAGATCAAAGTCGTACATATACTTGTCTCCTACCACATTGGTCTGACTACTGATATACTGACAGAATCGAAAAATAATCTTTCCGTTTAGTTTCCTAGAATTTCCTGGTATTGAAGTGACAAAGTTCAGGGTCGTACACATGTTTATCCCTAGTTACATTCCAAATTATCCCTGGGATTGTTGGCACTACTGAAAGAGAACAGGGACTTACAGATACGTATTCCCTCTCAAATTCCCGGGAATCATGGGAACAGAGATCAGGGTCGTACAGTCACAATCCTGTGTGTCCCTGGTATTGTACTGACAGAGATCAGGGGCGTACAGATAATTGTTGCCAGTCACAATCCTGTGTGTCCCTGGTATTGTACTGACAGAGATCAGGGGCGTACATATACTTGTTGCCAGTCACATCATGTGTGTCCCTGGTATTGTACTGACAGAGATCAGGGTCGTACATATACTTGTTGCCAGTCACATCATGTGTGTCCCTGGTATTGTACTGACAGAGATCAGGGGCGTACAGATACTTGTTGCCAGTCAAAATCCTGTGTGTCCCTGGTATTGTACTGACAGAGATCAGGGGCGTACATATACTTGTTGCCAGTCAAAATCATGTGTGTCCCTGGTATTGTACTGACAGAGATCAGGGGCGTACAGATACTTGTTGCCAGTCAAAATCCTGTGTGTCCCTGGTATTGTACTGACAGAGATCAGGGGCGTACATATACTTGTTGCCAGTCACAATCCTGTGTGGCCCTGGTATCAGTGTACTGACAGAGATCAGGGTCGTACAGATACTTGTTGCCAGTCACAATCCTGTGTGTCCCTGGTATTGTACTGACAGAGATCAGGGGCGTACATATACTTGTTGCCAGTCACAATCCTGTGTGGCCCTGGTATCAGTGTACTGACAGAGATCAGGGTCGTACAGATACTTGTTGCCAGTCACAATCCTGTGTGTCCCTGGTATTGTACTGACAGAGATCAGGGGCGTACATATACTTGTTGCCAGTCACATCATGTGTGTCCCTGGTATTGTACTGACAGAGATCAGGGTCGTACATATACTTGTTGCCAGTCACATCATGTGTGTCCCTGGTATTGTACTGACAGAGATCAGGGGCGTACAGATACTTGTTGCCAGTCAAAATCCTGTGTGTCCCTGGTATTGTACTGACAGAGATCAGGGGCGTACATATACTTGTTGCCAGTCACATCATGTGTGTCCCTGGTATTGTACTGACAGAGATCAGGGTCGTACATATACTTGTTGCCAGTCACATCATGTGTGTCCCTGGTATTGTACTGACAGAGATCAGGGGCGTACATATACTTGTTGCCAGTCAAAATCCTGTGTGTCCCTGGTATTGTACTGACAGAGATCAGGGGCGTACATATACTTGTTGCCAGTCACAATCCTGTGTGGCCCTGGTATCAGTGTACTGACAGAGATCAGGGTCGTACATATACTTGTTGCCGGTCACAATCCTGTGTGTCCCTGGTATTGTACTGACAGAGATCAGGGGCGTACATATACTTGTTGCCAGTCACATCATGTGTGTCCCTGGTATTGTACTGACAGAGATCAGGGTCGTACAGATACTTGTTGCCAGTCAAAATCCTGTGTGTCCCTGGTATTGTACTGACAGAGATCAGGGGCGTACATATACTTGTTCAGTGGCGGATCCAGAGGGGTTTTTTTGGGCTTCAGGAACCCCCACCCCCACCCTGATAATTTCCTTTAAAAATCATGTATTTTCACCATTTTCCTCAATTTTTCCCCACATGGAAACCCCCCAGGAAATTTGAAAACCCCCCCAGATAGGTCTCTGGATCCGCCACTGCTTGTTGCCAGTCACATCATGTGTGTCCCTGGTATTGTACTGACAGAGATCAGGGTCGTACAGATACTTGTTGCCAGTCAAAATCCTGTGTGTCCCTGGTATTGTACTGACAGAGATCAGGGGCGTACATATACTTGTTGCCAGTCACATCATGTGTGTCCCTGGTATTGTACTGACAGAGATCAGGGTCGTACATATACTTGTTGCCAGTCACGATCCTGTGTGGCCCTGGTATCAGTGTACTGACAGAGATCAGGGTCGTACAGATACTTGTTGCCAGTCACGATCCTGTGTGTCCCTGGTATTGTACTAACAGAGATCAGGGTCGTACAGATACTTGTTGCCAGTCACGATCCTGTGTGGCCCTGGTATCAGTGTACTGACAGAGATCAGGGTCGTACAGATACTTGTACCCAGTTAAATCCCTAGATGGACATGTTACGGTCATGCCTACAGATCAAATGAAACTCATCCACCTATTTTGGATGACACAAATTTTAATAATTCTGTCTGAATGAGGTTGTTGTCAGTGGCTGTCACCAATGTTACGAAGTGTGCTGTTGTCAGTGATAGTTTCTATTTTTTCACAATTCCTTTAAATCGAAACGTCGTTGTTGTCAAAAATTGTCTTTAATGTTGCGTTGTCTGTACAACGGACCTGTGTTGTCAGTAGATCAAAGAGAAAGAAAAAAATGATATAAAGCCAGACAATAAGAAGCATTACGTAATTTACATAATGCCACCACTTCAAAGCTGAAACTAAACTTGATATTTACAAGATATAACATTCTAACAGTTAGATACAGAGAGATCGTTAGCAGAACTCCAAGTCAGATCTGTACTTGTATGTACATGACAAGTACAACAAGTGAGCCAGTCCCGGTGTGTCGCTAACCATCGGTTCAATGCTTCTATCAAAAATGCATTCACTGATTCGACGCGCACCCTTCTGAAACACATGGTCCCACCTCGTTGTACTTTTTGAAGGGTCAGACGGTCTCCACGTTAACTCTTTGTTTGTATTTAGCCATATGTATACAATTTTTGTATATTTTCGTGTTGATCCTTTTAAAAATAAGCGCAAAGAAGTCGAGTTTGTAGCTATAAATAATAATGAGTTACAATTGGAGACATTTTTTTTCACTAATAATAGATATCGATTAAAAAGAAAGATCACTTTTTATTCTCTGAAAACTAAATAATCGTGAGCAATTAGTACTGTAATTAGTCACCGTATTTTCAGCGTAACCAATGACGACAGTTAGTATCATTTGGATACATTAATGGACAACATCAAGTATCCGGCGGATATAACATTGGAGATAACCATTGACAACTACAAATGTCCGGCTGAACATTGAAGACAACCATTGACAACTAAAAGTATCGGGCTGAACTGTGGATACAACCATTGGCAACTACAAGTATCTTGCTGATCATTGGAGACAACTAATGACAACTACAAGTATCCGGTTGAACACAATAGATAACCATTCACAGCTACAAGTATCCTGCTGAACATTGGAGACAATCATCGACAACTACAAGTATCCGGATGAACTGTGGATACAACCATTGACAACTACAAGTATCCGGCTGAACATTAGAGATAACCATTGACAACTACATGTATCCGGCTGAACATTAGAGACAACCATTGACAACTACAAGTATCAGGCTGAATATTGGAGACAACCATCGACAACTACAAGTATCCGGCTGAACTGTGGATACAACCATTGACAACTACAAGTATCCGGCTGAACATTGGAGACAAGCCTTGGCAGCTTCTTGTATCAATGGAAGCTTTCAGTGCCAACTATCGTTGTAGTCGCTAGGTACTGACCACAGGTCGGTGGTTTTCCCCGGACACTCCGGCTCCCCTCCACCACCAAAACCTGGCATGTCGTTGATTAACCACCACTGTAACAAATATAACTAAGTATTGGATACTTTTCTGAAGAGAAACGACACATATTTGTTGTAAAATTCAACAATGGAGTCAATTATTGACAACAAAACAGATTTGTTGTTGTACAATACAACATTGGAGTCAATTATTGATAACAACACATATTTGTTGTCGTACAATACAACATTTGAGTCAATTATTGATAACAACACAGATTTGTTGTTGTACAATACAACATCGGAATCAATTATTGACGACAACACGTATTTGTTGTTGTACAATACAACAATGGAATCAATTATTGACTACAACAGAGATTTGTTGTTGTACAATACAACATTGGAGTCAATTATTTACTACAACAGAGATTTGTTGTTGTACAATACAACATTGGAGTCAATTATTGATGACAACAAATATTTGTTGTTGTACAATACAACATCGGAGTCAATTATTGACTACAACAGAGATTTGTTGTTGTACAATACAACATTGGAGTCAATTATTGACAACAACAAATATTTGTTGTTGTACAATACAACATCGGAGTCAATTATTGACTACAACAGAGATTTGTTGTTGTACAATACAACATTGGAGTCAATTATTGACAACAACAAATATTTGTTGTTGTACAATACAACATCGGAGTCAATTATTGACTACAACAGAGATTTGTTGTTGTACAATACAACATTGGAGTCAATTATTGACAACAACACAGATTTGTTGTTGTACAATACAACATCGGAGTCAATTATTGACAACAACACAGATTTGTTGTTGTACAATACAACATCGGAGTCAATTTTGACTACAACACAGATTTGTTGTTGTACATTACAATATCGGAGTCAATTATTGACAACAACACAGATTTGTTGTTGTACAATACAACATTGGAGTCAATCATTGACTACAACAGAGATTTGTTGTACAATACAACATTGGAGTCAATCATTGATAACAACACAGATTTGTTGTTGTACAATACAACATTGGAGTCAATTATTGACTACAACACAGATTTGTTGTTGAAAAATGTTTCATTGGAGACAAATATTGAGTGCAACAGAACCGTAACAGACATTGTTTACAAAATGTAACATGGTGGACAGTTATTGACATTTTCCGTTTTTGTAGTTTTTGTTTGTTAAGGCAACAACAAATAGGATTAAACAATTAATATTTACAGACTGTGCCTACTTAATAGCAGAAGCAGACTTTTATATTTACCATGAGCCACTGTGCAAGTCCTATAAACAATAAAGGACGACCTGGACCATTGACAGTTATTAAAAAAACACTGGGACATTGTACCTCCATCTGTGAAGACGGGTACAACATCCTCCTCCTCTTTTAGTTTAATTTCTAACTGTAAAACACATAAAAACGCTAACAGAACTCTTAATCAGCTTTGTTCTTTGTTTTTGCATATCCATGACAGGTTTAAACAAGTAAACCAGATATAGTATGACTAACCGTCGGTTTCGTTTTTTAATGTTGTTAGGTCAAGATGTGTCAAAGATTAATTCTTTGATTGATGTAAGAGAATTTGAAATTATTAAAACAGATACATTTGACAATATACCTGTATATAATTGCCTTGTCGACACTGTAGATCAGTGCGGAGAAGTCGTGATGTAGTTATAAATAGCACGGAGTTGCAATTGGTGACATGTTTTATTAAAACATTCGATTAGCAGACAGATAATATTTTATTATTGGTGATATAAGAGATATAGAATCGTGAGCAATTGACTGTACTTACTCGCCTTGTACAAAGGTCCGAGTTATTGTTACATTGAGGACATTTTCACAATAACACAAGATTGCAATACAGACCATATAACATTGGAGATAGTCACTGACAACAACTGAGGTGTCAGTTAGTTGCACAGATAATATAACATAAGATATAACATAAGATAAAACATCAATATAAATTGTAAAATTAATCAAAACAATAACAAATATAACGTAATTTACATACTGTGCACACTTAATAGCAGAAGCAGACTTTGATAATTACCAGATAAAACGTTTGGTTTCTAACAGGAGCATACTGAGAGATCGCTAACAGAACTACAACTCGGGTTTGATCATGTATATCATGACAGGTTTAAACAGATGAAGAAGTCTTAGACTGTCCCTATAAACGACGGCTCGTTTACCTTGGAACAAGATGTGTGAAGAAAGTGTTTTTGATTTAAGTAAGAGAGAACGGGGTTCCAATTTGGGCCCTCTGATGGTTATTACTGATAACTTTTTACGTAAATATGCCTTGGAATTATGACGTGAACTTAAGGTCAGTTGGGGACCATTCTGATGGCTAAAGTTGGGGACCACATTCAAACATGGCCTTATTTTGGCACAACTATCTTTTGATATTGAACCTTTCTTCATTACTTTAAAACGTTATGAAGCATTAGAACTGGATAAATAAACCCTACTGAAAAAAACACATTGTCGACAAGAAATCACAATGTTTTATCAACACACAAACGCAATCAAAACAAACAAAAAGTACAAAAAAAAAGGCAAACAACACTTTGTATGTTCTTGTCAATAATTTCCAAATAGTATCAATAATCTGGAAAACCATAGTTGTAAGTGAATGCTACCAGTGATATATTGATCTGTATACTAGTAGCTGTCAATTGCTGTCTCCATTGTTATTATATTCAGCCGGATACTAATAGTTGTTGTTAGTTGTCTGCAATGTATTATTTAGTAAGATTCAAGTAGTTGTCAATGGTTGTCTTCGAGGTTATATTCAGCCGGATACTTGGTGTTGTCCATCAATGTATCCAAATGATTCACTAACCTGGATACTAACAGTTGTTATTGGTTACGCTGTAACCACGGTGACCAAGTACATCATCAGTTGCTCACGATTAGATCTCGTTCACCGAGCATAAAGGATTATCTGTCTGTTCAATCGATATTTTTTTAATAAAATATGTCTCGAATTGTAGGTCATCAATATTCATAACTGTAAACACGACTACATCGAACTTATAATCAATACGATCAACAATACGACAATATACCTGTATCGTCAAAATTGTTTGTTTCATTTTTTTGAAATTTCGAACACAAATCAAAGGAGAACATTTTGGCACATCTTGACCCAAACACAAACACCAGTAAAACCATCGGTTAGCGACAGACCACGACTGGTTCACTTAGTGTACTTGCCATAAACATACCAGAACAGACCCGACTTGGAGTTGTGCTATTGATGTTTCTGTATCTTACTGTAAAAAATGATTGTAACTTTTCATTTTGTAAACTTGACGTATTTTATGTTATTGTTTTTTCCACTGTTACTTTTTATGTACAACAAACCTTTGTTTTGTCAATGTTCGTGTCCAATGTTACATTGTCTGTACAACAAACCTTTGTTTTGTCAATGTGTGTGTGCAATGTCGCATTGTCTGTACAACAAACCTTTGTTTTGTCAATGTTTGTGTCCAATGTCACATTGTCTGTATAACAAACCATTGTTTTTTCAATGTTTGTGTGCAATGTCACATTGTCTGTACAACAAACCTTTGTTTTGTCAATGTTTGTGTCCAATGTCACATTGTCTGTACACCAAATCTTTGTTTTGTCAATGTGTGTGTGCAATGTCACATTTTCTGTACACCAAACCATTGTTTTGTCAATGTTCGTGTCCAATGTCACATTGTCTGTATAACAAACCTTTGTTTTGTCAATGTTCGTGTCCAATGTCACATTTTCTGTACACCAAATCATTGTTTTGTCAATGTTCGTGTCCAATGTTACATTGGCTGTATAACAAACCTTTGTTTTGTCAATGTTCGTGTCCAATATCACATTTTCTGTACAACAAACCTTTGTTTTGTCAATGTTCGTTTCCAAAGTTACATTGTCAGTACACCAACCCTATGTTTTGTCAATGTTCGTGTCCAATGTTACATTGTCAGTACACCAACCCTATGTTTTGTCAATGTTCGTGTCCAATGTTACATTGGCTGTATAACAAACCTTTGTTTTGTCAATGTTCGTGTCCAATGTTACATTGTCAGTACACCAACCCTATGTTTTGTCAATGTTTGTGTCCAATGTCACATTGTCTGTACAACAAACCTTTGTTTTGTCAATGTTCGTGTCCAATGTTACATTGTCTGTACAACAAACCTTTGTTTTGTCAATGTTCGTGTCCGATTTCACATTGTCTGTATAACAAACCTTTGTTTTGTCAATGTTCGTGTCCAATGTTACATTGTCAGTACAACAACCCTTTGTTTTGTCAATGTTCGTGTCCAATGTTACATTGTCTGTACACCAAACCTTTGTTTGTCAATGTTCGTGTCCAATGTCACATTGTCTGTACACCAAACCTTTGTTTTGTCAATGTTCGTGTCCAATGTTACATTGTCAGTACAACAACCCTTTGTTTTGTCAATGTTCGTGTCCAATGTTACATTGTCTGTACACCAAGCCTTTGTTTTGTCAATGTTCGTGTCCGATGTTACATTGTCTGTATAACAAACCTTTGTTTTGTCAATGTTTGTGTCCAATGTTACATTGTCTGTACAACAAACCTTTGTTTTGTCAATGTTTGAGTGCAATGTTACATTGTCTGTATAACAAACCTTTGTTTTGTCAATGTTTGTGTACAATGTTACATTGTCTGTACAACAAACCTTTGTTTTGTCAATGTTCGTGTCCAATGTTACATTGTCTGTACAACTTACCTTTGTTTTGTCAATGTTTGTGTGCAATGTTACATTGTCTGTACAACAAACCTTTGTTTTGTCAATGTTCGTGTCCAATGTTACATTGTCTGTATAACAAACCTTTGTTTTGTCAATGTTCGTGTCCAATGTTACATCGTCTGTACAACAAATCTTTGTTTTGTCAATGTTCGTGTCCAATGCCACATTGTCTGTACAACAAAACGTTGGTGTTGTCAATGTTTGTGTCCAATGTCACATTGTCTGTACAACAATATTATGTTGTAGAAAATGTCCTCAATCGTACAATAAACTTGGTATTAGTGGTTGTCACTGGGTACCGTCAAAAACACGTCGAGTAAGTACAATCCATTGCATATGATTCGATCTCCTTCACCGAGAATAAAAGTTAATCTTTCTGTTTGATCTTACTTTTTAATAAAACATGTCTCCAATTCTAAATCATTACTTTTTATAGCTACAAACACGACTTCTCGGCACTGATCTTCATGATTACCATGGTAACAATAAACATCCATTGTCAAATGAAAAGCATTTGTTTAAATCGTTTCAAACATTCTGACTTAAATCTAAAAACTATATTTTGACACATCTTGATCCAAGTAATACGGTAATCGACGGGATATGTAGCGACAGACCAAGTCTGGTTCCTTGTTGAACTTGTAATAAACATGCTAATATGAAGCTTATTTTCTGTTCTGCTAGCGTTCTGTTTTTATCTTACTGTTGGAAACATTTTTTTTTAATCTGGTATAAATCCAAGTCTACTTCTGCTACCAAGTGAGTTTGGTATGTCAGTAATTACATACCTGGTGACTGTTACTATGGTGAAGCAGTCTGTTTTCAGTCCATGCAATAGAAGGTTCCGTACTTCACACTGAAAAACCGGAACTTCTTTTGACCTGGAACTCATCGGTTGTTATCCATTGGTCATATCGACGAAACGCTCCATTTTACGTGAGGGCATCGTGACGTCATTATGCCGTTCTTCACGTCGTTTTGTCCGCCATTTGTGTTCTTTTCTTTTTTAAGGGATGCAAATTCAATACAAGTTCTGAGTAATGATGGGTAATGTTTCGCAGAGAAAAATATAAACTGCTTTTAGAGAGCAATTGTAAGTATGCAATTACATGTTCTGACGTCTCAGATCGCACCACAGATTCAACTCTTCTGCATCAGTCCCTTCTTCAATCTTTATTTACAACATGGCCAACAGGCTCGTCTTACTGCTAAGCACGACGACGAACGTGGCGAGTTCTATTATCTTTTTTAAATCAACCATGATTTTTGTATCGTGTTCATTAGAGTGCTTTGCTGTTTCTTTGCCAAAACATCGGTACTCGCTTTGGGGATGTAACTGTACTTGGATCTTACCTATATTTACGTTGCAAGTGTCATCGATGAAGAAGAAGGCAGAAGACGCTTACTCTTCTGGAACACCTGGTCTATTTCATTGTGCTTTTTCTAGGATCTTCATGTAGTTTTTTCCTCACCTTTTGTTTAGTCTTATCTAGTACGGTTTTGTTGACACTACGATGTTGCTTTTATTGCACAAGTTAACTCATGCACCCATTAAGACACATTTGAACTCTTCCAATTCAAAGGTTGGAAAAGTTCATTATGAAATTTCAGGGATGAGTGAGTTAAGATATATTTCAATTAGACTAAAGTCCACGTGAAAAATATATATGATATATAAAGACAATGAAAACATTGCATAATTTACATACCGCGACCACAAACTTTGATATTTATATTTAAAAAGTTTATTTCTAACAAAATTTCAAGTCAGGTCTGTACGTGTCCATGTTAAGTTCAACATGCGAAACAGTCTTGGTCAGACTTTAATTATCGGATCAATAGCCGATGTTGCTTGGATCAATAGCATAAAAAACATATTCTTTGATTTAAGTTATAAATTTTTAAACGATTTTAAAAATTATTTTGATACTGCATATAACTAATTGTCGTATTGATTGCGTAGATCAGTGCGGAGAGGTCGGGTATGTTGTTTTAAAAAGTAGTGATTTAGATTAGGAGACATGTTTTATTATAAAAAGCCGGATTTACCAGCAAGATAATATATTTTTTCTCGGCGAACCAGATAAAACCAGGATAAATAGATAATTTACTATCCATTTATGTCAAATCAGCGTGTTCTAACTGTTACCATGACACCTGGCCTGCTAGTTTGTAAAATTAACCGTTTATAGTCAATTTATGCATATTTCTTCAAGTGATATTTTAATATCGTACACTGTTCGCTGGAAAAAAGATGAGAGAACGAAAGTCCGATTTTAGTATAGATGACATCACCGTAAAGATTAGGGAGCTCGAGATTATATGGCTTTACCATGGAAACAATATCCGTAAAACGAGTCTGAGTAGATAGGTGGTATCATACGTCACGTGAACAAATAGCGATGATCACGTGTGCGTGCAAGAGGCGTGCATTTTAAGTGAAGGAACAAACGTATGCCATTGCTTCTCTTTCTTATTCTTTTCCTCCCTATTCTTCGCGACAATATAATAGAAACTGCACATACACATTGGTGTCAGTCAGTTTAGTGTTGGGATATTTACATGACGAGACGAGTGAGGGACATACAAAAGTCCCACTCACGTGTAAATGTCTGCGTTCACAATAGATGTTTAGAGTCTAATTGATAAAAAGACATAACTTGAAGACAGTACATGACGTCATTACCACCTCATATATTCCATCACTGACAATAATGTTTCTATGTGTATATATAGTATAATGTGTTTGTGTGTATAATGTGAATGTGTGTATAATGTGTATGTGTGTATAATGTGTCTGTGTAAGGTGTTTGTGTGTATAATGTGTATGTGTGTATAATATGTATGTGTATAATGTGTATGTGTAAGGTGTTTGTGTGTATAATGTGTATGGTCAGGTGTTTGTGTGTATACTGTGTTTATGTGTATAATGTGTATGTGTATAATATGTATGTATATAATGTGTCTGTGTAACGTGTTAGTGTGTATAATGTGTATGTGTAAGGTGTTTATGTGTATAATGTGTTTGTGTAACGTGTTTGTGTGTATAATGTGTCTGTGTAACGTGTTTATGTGTATAATGTGTAGGTGTATAATGTCTCTGTATGTTTGTGTGTATAATGTGTATATGTGTATAATGTGTCTGTGTAAGGTGTTTGTGTGTATAATGTGTATGTGTCACGTGTTTGTGTGTATAATGTGTAAATGTGTATAATGTGTATGTGTAACGTGTTTATGTATATAATGTATTTGTGTAACGTGTATGTGTAAGGTGTTTGTGTGTATAATGTGTGTGGTCAGGTGTTTGTGTGTATACTGTGTTTATGTGTATAATGTGTATGTGTATAATGTGTATGTGTATAATGTGTATGTGTATAATATGTATGTATATAATGTGTCTGTGTAACGTGTTAGTGTGTATAATGTGTATGTGTAAGGTGTTTGGGTGTATAATGTGTATGTGTGTATAATATGTCTGTGTAAGGTGTTTGTGTGTATAATGTGTATGTGTAACCTGTTTATATATATAATGTGTCTGTGTAACGTGTTTGTGTGCATAATGTGTATGTGTATAATGTGTCTGTGTACCGTGTTTATTTGTATAATGTGTATGTGTATAATGTGTCTGTGTAACGTGTTTATTTGTATAATGTGTATGTGTATAATGTGTCTGTGTAACGTGTTTGTGAGTATAATATGTATGTGTATAATGTGCATGTGTATAATGTGCATGTGTGAGGTGTTTATGTGTAAAATGTGTCTGTGTAAGGTGTTTATGTGTAAAATGTGTCTGTGTAACGTCTTTGTGTGTATAATGTGTATGTGTAAGGTTTGTATGTGTATAATGTGTCTGTGTAACGTGTTTATTTGTATAATGTGTCTGTGTAACGTGTTTATTTGTATAATGTGTCTGTGTAACGTGTTTGTGAGTATAATATGTATGTGTACAATGTGCATGTGTATAATGTGCATGTGTAAGGTGTTTATGTGTAAAGTGTTTCTGTGTAAGGTGTTTATGTGTATGTGTATGATGTGTCTGTGTAACGTGTTTGTGTGTATAATATGTATGTGTATAATGTGCATGTGTATAATGTGCATGTGTAAGGTGTTTATGTGTAAAATGTTTCTGTGTAAGGTGTTTATGTGTATGTGTATGATGTGTCTGTGTAACGTGTTTGTGTGTATAATATGTATGTGTATAATGTGCATGTATATAATGTGTATGTGTAAGGTGTTTATGTGTAAAATGTTTCTGTGTAAGGTGTTTATGTGTATGTGTATAATGTGTCTGTGTAACGTGTTTATGTATATAATGTCTATGTGTTATGTGTTTATGTGTAGAATGTGTTTGTGTAACGTGTTTGTGTGTATAATGTGTCTGTGTAACGTGTTTATGTATATAATGTCTATGTGTTAAGTGTTTATGTGTAGAATGTGTTTGTGTAACGTGTTAGTGTGTATAGTGTGTCTGTGTAAGTTGTTTATGTATATAATGTGTTTGTGTAACGTGTTTATTTGTATAATGTGTCTGTGTAACGTGTTTATGTATATAATGTGTTTGTGTAACGTGTTTATGTGTATAATTTGTCTGTGTAAGGTGTTTATATGTATAATATGTTTATGTAACGTGTTTGTGTATATAATGTGTCTGTGTCACGTGTTTGTGTGTATAATGTGTCTGTGTAACGTGTTTATTTGGATAATGTGTCTGTGTCACGGGTTTGTGTGTATAATATGTATGTGTATAATGTGAATGTGTATAATGTGTTTGTGTAACATGTTTGTGTGTATAATGTGTCTGTGTAACGTGTTTATGTATATAATGTATTTGTGTAACGTGTTTATGTGTATAATGTGTCTGTGTAAGGTGTTTATATGTATAATGTGTTTGTGTAGCGTGTTTATGTATATAATGTCTATGTGTAAAGTGTTTATGTGTAGAATGTGTAGGTGTATAATGTCTCTGTATATAATGTGTCTGTGTCACGTGTTTGTGTGTATAATGTGTCTGTGTAAGGTGTTTATGTATATAATGTGTTTGTGTAACGTGTTTATTTGTATAATGTGTCTGTGTAAGGTGTTTATGTGTAAAATGTGTTTGTGTAACGTGTTTGTGTATATAATGTGTCTGTGTCACGTGTTTGTGTGTAAAATGTGTTGGTGTAACGTGTTTGTGAGTATAATATGTATGTGGTAACGTGTTTGTGTGCATAATGTGTATGTGTGGATAATGTGTATGTGTAAGGTTTGTATGTGTATAATGGGTATGTGTAAGGGGTTTATGTATATAATGTCTATGTGTAAAGTGTTTATGTGTAGAATGTGTAGTTGTATAATGTCTCTGTATATGTATGTGTAAGGTGTTTCCCCATATAATATGTCTGTATTCGGTGTTTATGTATATCATGTGTTTGTGTAACGGGTTTGTGGGAATAATGTGTTTGTGTAACATGTTTGTGTGTATAATATGTCTGTGTAAGGGGTTTATGTGTAAAATGTGGATGTGTAAAATGTGTATGGGTATAATGTGTATGTGCAAGGTGTTTATGTGTGTAATGTGTATGTGTAAGTTGTTTATGTGTATGTGTAAAATGTGTATGTATAAAATGTGTATGTGTAAGGTTTGTATGTGTATAATGGGTATGTGTAAAATGTGTATGGGTATATGTGTAAAATGTGTATGTATAAAATGTGTATGTGTATATAATGTGTCTGTGTAACGAGTTTATGTGTATAATATGTACGTGTATAATGTGTTTATGGGTTGTGTATAATGTGTACATGCTGTGTAAGGTGTTTATGTGTGTTTATTTGTATAATGTGGCTGTGTAAGGTGTTTGGTATGTGTAAAATGTGTATGGGTATTTTGTGTGTATAATGTGTGCGTGTATAATGTGTACGTGTATATAATGTGTATGTGTATAATGTGTATGTGTAAGGTGTTTATGTATATAATATGTCTGTATTAGGTGTTTATGTATATAATGTGTCTATGTAACGTGTTTATGTGTATAAAGTGTATGTGTATAATGTGTATGTGTATAATGTGTATGTGTAAGTTGTTTATGTGTATAATATGTACGTGTATAATGTGTATGTGTAAGGTGTTTATGTGTATAATGTGTACGTGTATAATGTGTACGTGTATAATGTGTACGTGTATAATGTGTCGATGTAACGTGTTTATGTGTATAATGTGTATGTGTGTATAATGGGTCTGTGTAAGGTGTTTATGTGTATAATGTGTACGTGTATAATGTGTATGTGTAAAATGTGTATGTGTATAATGTGTATGTGTGGATAATGTGTATGTGTGTATAATGTGTATGTGTATAATGTGTCTATGTAACTTGTTTATGTGTATAATTTGTGCGTGTATAATGTGTATTTGTGTATAATGTGTATATGTATAATGTGTATGTGTAAAATGTGTATGTGTAAAATGTGTATGTGTGTATAATGTGTATGTGTGTATAATGTGTACGTGTATAATGTGTATGTGTGTATAATGTGTACGTGTATAATGTGTCTATGTAACGTGTTTATGTGTATAATGTGAATGTGTATAATGTGTATATGTATAATGTGTATGTGTAAAATGTGTACGTGTATAATGTGTATGTGTAAAATGTGTATGGGTATAATGTGTATGTGTGTATAATGTGTATGCGTGTATAATGTGTACATGTATAATGTGGCTATGTAACGTGTTTATGTGTTTAATGTGTATGTGTATAATGTGTCTATGTAACGTGTTTATGTGTATAATGTGTATGTGTGTATAATGTGTACGTGTATAATGTGGCTATGTAACGTGTTTATGTTTTTAATGTGTATGTGTATAATGTGTCCATGTAACGTGTTTATGCGTATAATGTGTCTATGTAACGTGTTTGTGTGTATAATATGTATGTGGTAACGTGTTTGTGTGTATAATGTGTTTGTGTAACATGTTTGTGTGTATAATGTGTTTGTGTAACATGTTTGTGTGTATAATGTGTTTGTGTAACATGTTTGTGTGTATAATGTGTTTGTGTAAGTTGTTTATGGGTATAATGTGTTTGTGTAACGTGTTTGTGTGTATAATATGTATGTGGTAACGTGTTTGTGTGTATAATGTGTTTGTGTAACATGTTTGTCTATGTGTAAAGTGTTTATGTGTAGAATGTGTAGGTGTATAATGTCTCTGTATATAATGTGTCTGTGTCACGTGTTTGTGTGTATAATGTGTCTGTGTAACGTGTTTATGTGTATAATGTGTTTGTGTAAAGTGTTTGTGTGTATAATGTGTTTGTGTAAGTTGTTTATGTGTATAATGTGTTTGTGTAAAGTGTTTGTGTGTATAATGTGTTTGTGTAAGTTGTTTATGTGTATAATGTGTTCGTGTAACGGGTTTGTGTGTATAATGTGTATATGTAATGTGTTGATGTGTATTATGTGTATGTGTAACGTGTTTGTGTCTATAGTGTGTATGTGTAACGTGTCAATATATATTTTGTGTCTGTGTACGGTGTTTGTGTGTATAATAGGTCTGTGTAAGGTGTTTGTGTGTATAATGTGTATGTGTAACGTGTTTATGTCTATAATGTGTATGTGTAACGTGTTTGTGTCTATAATGTGTATATGTAACGTGTTTATATATATTATGTGTCTGTGTACGATGTTTATGTGTATAATGGGTCTGTGTAAGGTGTTTTTGTGTATAATGTGTTTATGGGTATAATGTGTATGTGTATAATGTGTATGTGTATAATGTGTTTGTGTATACTGTGTATGTGTAAGGTGTTTATGTATATAATGTGTCTGTGTAACGAGTTTGTGGGTTTTGATAACATGTCTATATATATAACATGCCTGTGTGTACAATGAGTCTGCCTACATGTATGATGTGTCTAAATGTATATATTGGGACTGTGTGTATATATTTATAGTGTGCATGTATGTCTTTAATAATTATGTGTCTCTGCGTGCATATGTATAATGTGGCTTGGTGTCTATATGTATAATGTGTCTGCATGTTTGTTTGTATAATGTGTATGTGTGTCTATATGTATAATGTGTCTGTATATATATATGTATTATGTGTCTGTGTGTCTATATGTATAATCTGTATATATGTATAAGATGGCTTGGTGTCTATATGTATAATGCGGTTTGATGTCTATATGTATAATGTGGTTTGATGTCTCTATGTATAATGTGTATGTGTGTCAATATGTATAATCTGTCTGTGTATATATATGTATTATGTGTCTGTGTGTCTACATGTATAATGTGGCTTGATGTCTATATGTATATTGTGTCTGTGTGTCTACATTTATAATGTGGCTTGGGGTCTATATGTATAATGTGGTTTGGTGTCTATATGTATAATGTGGCTTGGTGTCTTTATGTATAATGTGTCTGAATATTTGTTTGTTTAATGTGTATGTGTGTCTTTATGTATAATGTGTCTGTGTATATATATATATGTATTATGTGTCTGTGTGTCTATATGTATAATCTGTATATATGCATAATACGGCTTGATGTCTATATGTATAATGTGGCTTGATGTCTATATGTATATTATGGCTCGGTGTCCATATGCATAAATTGTCTTGGTGTCCATATGCATAACTTGGCTTGATATCTATATGTATAATGTGGCTTGGCGCTTTATATGTAAAATGTTGCTTGGTGTCTACCTGTATAATGTGGCTTGATGTATATATGTATAATGTGGCTTGGTGTCTATATGTATAATGTGGCTTGGTGCCTATATGCATATTATGTCTGTGTGTCTACATGTATAATGTGGCTTGGTGTCCATATGTATATTGTGTATTTGTGTCTTCATGTATAATGTGGTTTGGTGTCTATATGTATAATGTGGCTTGGTGTATATATGTATATTGTGTCTGTGTGTCTACATGTATAATGTGGCTTGGTGTCCATATGTATATTGTGTATTTGTGTCTTCATGTATTATGTGGCTTGGCGTCTATATGTATAATGTTACTTGGTGGCTATGTGTATAATGTGGTTTGGCGTCTATATGTATAATGTGGATTGGTGTCTATATGTATATTGTGTCTGTGTGTCTACATGTATAATGTGGCTTGGTGTCTATATGTATATTGTGTCTGTGTGTATACATATATGATGTGGCTTGGCGACTATATGTATATTATTGCTCGGTGTCCATATGCATAACTTGGCTTGATGTCTATATGTATATTATGGCTCGATGTCCATATGAATAACTTGGCTTGATGTATACGATGGTTTGATGTCTATATGTATAATGTGTCTATGTGTCTATATGTATAACAAATCTGTGTCTTTAGACATGTGTTTGTATATAGTTTGTTTGTATGTATAAGGTGTATATGTGTCTATATGTATAACAAGTCTGTGTCTTTAGACATGTGTTTGTATATAGTTTGTTTGTATGTATAAGGTGTCTATGTGTCTATATGTATAACAAGTCTGTGTCTTTAGACATGTATTTGTATATGGTTTGTCTGTACGTATAAGGTGTCTATGTGTCTATATGTATAACAAGTCTGTGTCTTTAGACATGTATTTGTATATGGTTTGTCTGTACGTTTAAGGTGTCTATGTGTCTATATGTATAACAAGTCCGTGTCTTTAGACATGTGTTTGTATCTAGTTTGTTTGTATGTATATGGTGTCTATGTGTCTATATGTAAAACAAATCTTTGTCTTTAAACATGTTCTTGTCTATAGTTTGTTTGTATGTATAAGGTGTCTCTATGTCTGTATGTATAAATAAATATGTGTCTTTAGACATGTGTTTGTATATAGTTTGTTGGTGTGTGTAAGGTGTCTATGTGTCTATATGTATAACAAGTCTTTGTCTTTAGACATGTATTTGAATATAGTTTGTTTGTGTGTGTAAGGTGTCTATGTGTCTATCTGTGTAACAAGTCTGTGTCTTTAGACATGTATTTGTATATAGTTTGTTTGTATGTATAAGGTGTCTCTATGTGTCTATATGTATAACAAGTCTGTGTCTTTAGACATGTATTTGTATATGGTTTGTTTGTATTTATAAGGTGTCTATGTGTCTATATGTATATCAAGTCTGTGTCTTTAGACATGTGTTTGTATATAGTTTGTTTGTGTGTGTAAGGTGTCTATGTGTCTATATGTATAACAAGTCTTTGTCTTTAGACATGTATTTGAATATAGTTTGTTTGTGTGTGTAAGGTGTCTATGTGTCTATCTGTGTATCAAGTCTGTGTCTTTAGACATGTATTTGTATATGGTTTGTTGGTATGTATAAGGTGTCTATGTGCCTATACGTATTACAAGTCTGTGTCTTTAGACATGTATTTGAATATAGTTTGTTTGTGTGTGTAAGGTGTCTATGTGTCTATCTGTGTATCAAGTCTGTGTCTTTAGACATGTATTTGTATATGGTTTGTTTGTATGTATAAGGTGTCTATGTGCCTATACGTATTACAAGTCTGTGTCTTTAGACATGTATTTGTATATGGTTTGTTTGTATGTATAAGGTGTCTCTATGTGTCTATATGTATAACAAGTCTGTGTCTTTAGACATGTATTTGTAAATAGTTTGTTTGTATGTATAATGTGTCTATGTGTCTATATGTATAACATATCTGTGTCTTTAGACATGTGTTTGTATATAGTTTGTTTGTACGTATAAGGTGTCTATGTGTCTATATGTATAACAAGTCTGTGTCTTTAGACATGTGTTTGTATATAGTTTGTTTGTACGTATAAGGTTTCTATGTGTCTATATGTATAACAAGACTGTGTCTTTAGACATGTATTTGTATATACTTTGTTTGTATGTATAAGGTGTCTATGTGTCTATATGTAAAACAAATCTTTGATTTTAAACATGTTCTTGTATATAGTTTGTTTGTATGTATAAGGTGTCTCTATGTCTGTATGTATAAAAAAATATGTGTCTTTAGACATGTGTTTGTATAAAGTTTGTTTGTGTGTGTAATGTGTCTTTGTGTCTATATGTATAACAAGTCTGTGTCTTTAGACATGTGATTGTATATAGTTTGTTTGTATGTATATGGTGTCTATGTGTCTATATGTATAACAAATCTGTGTCTTTAGACATGTATTTGTATATGGTTTGTTTGTATGTATAAGGTGTCTCTATGTCTGTATGTATAACAAGTCTGTGTCCTTAGACATGTGTTTGTATATAGTTTGTTTGTATGTATAAGATGTCTATGTGTCTATATGTATAACAAGTCTGTGACTTTAGACATGTGTTTGTATATAGTTTGTTTGTATGTATAACAAGTCTGTGTCTTTAGACATGTATTTGTATAAAGTTTGTTTGTGTGTGTAATGTGTCTTTGTGTCTATATGTATAACAAGTCTTTGTCTTTAGACATGTGTTTGTATATAGTTTGTTATATGTATAACAAATCTGTGTCTTTAGACATGTATTTGTATATGGTTTGTTTGTATGTATAAGGTGTCTCTATGTCTGTATGTATAACAAGGCTGTGTCTTTAGACATGTGTTTGTATATAGTTTGTTGGAGAGGGAAAGGTGTCTATGTGTCTATATGTATAACAAGACTGTGTCTTTAGACATGTCTGTGTCTTTAGACATGTGTTTGTATATAGTTTGTTTGTATGTATATGGTGTCTATACAAATCTTTGTCTTTAAACATGTTCTTGTATATAGTTTGTTTCTATGTATAAGGTGTCTCTATGTCTGTATGTATAACAAGTCTGTGTCTTTAGACATGTATTTGTATATACTTTGTTTGTATGTATAAGGTGTCTATGTGTCTATAATGTATAACAAGACTGTGTCTTTAGACATGTGTTTGTATATAGTTTGTTGGGGTGTGTAAGGTGTCTATGGGTCTATATGTATAACAAGTCTTTGTCTTTAGACATGTGTTTGTATATAGTTTGTTGGTGTGTGGAAGGTGTCTATGTGTCTATATGTATAACAAGACTGTGTCTTTAGACATGTATTTGTATATAGTTTGTTTGTACGTATAAGTTTGTTTGTATGTATAAGGTGTCTCTATGTCTGTATGTATAAAAAAATATTTGTCTTTAGACATGTGTTTGTATAAAGTTTGTTTGTATGTATAAGGTGTCTATGTGTCTATAATGTATAACAAGACTGTGTCTTTAGACATGTCTGTGTCTTTAGACATGTGTTTGTATATAGTTTGTTGGCGTGTGTAAGGAGTCTATGTGTCTATATGTATAACAAGTCTGTGCCTTTAGACATGTGTTTTATATATAGTATATAGTTTGTTTGTATGTATAAGGTGTCTCTATGTCTGTATGTATAACAAGTCTGTGTCCTTAGACATGTGTTTGTATATAGTTTGTTTGTGTGTATAAGGTGTCTATGTGTCTGTATGTATAACAAGACTGTGTCTTTAGACATGTATTTGTATATACTTTGTTTATATGTATAAGGTGTCTATGTGTCTATATGTAAAACAAATCTTTGATTTTAAACATGTTCTTGTATATAGTTTGTTTGTATGTATAAGGCGTCTATGTGTCTATATGTATAACAAGTCTGTGACTTTAGACATGTGTTTGTATATAGTTTGTTTTATATGTATAACAAGTCTGTGTCTTTAGACATGTATTTGTATAAAGTTTGTTTGTGTGTGTAATGTGTCTTTGTGTCTATATGTATAACAAGTCTTTGTCTTTAGACATGTGTTTGTATATAGTTTGTTGTTGTGTGTAAGGTGTGTATGTGTCTATATGTATAACAAGTCTTTGTCTTTAGACATGTGTTTGTATATAGTTTGTTGGTGTGTGTAAGGGGTCTATGTGTCTATATGTATAACAAGTCTGTGCCTTTAGACATGTGTTTTATATATAGTATATAGTTTGTTTGTATGTATAAGGTGTCTCTATGTCTGTATGTATAACAAGGCTGTGTCTTTAGACATGTGTTTGTATATAGTTTGTTGGGGTGTGTAAGGTGTCTATGGGTCTATATGTATAACAAGTCTTTGTCTTTAGACATGTGTTTGTATATAGTTTGTTGGAGAGGGAAAGGTGTCTATGTGTCTATATGTATAACAAGGCTGTGTCTTTAGACATGTGTTTGTATATAGTTTGTTGGTGTGTGTAAGGTGTCTATGCGTCTATATGTATAACAAGTCTTTGTCTTTAGACATGTGTTTGTATATAGTTTGTTGGGGTGTGTAAGGTGTCTATGGGTCTATATGTATAACAAGTCTGTGTCTTTAGACATATGTTTGTATATACTTTGTTTATATGTATAAGGTGTATATGTGTCTATATGTATAACAAGTCTGTGTCTTTAGACATGTGTTTGTATATAGTTTGTTTGTATGTCTAAGGTGTCTATGTGTCTATATGTATAACAAGACTGTGTCTTTAGACATGTATTTGTATATACTTTGTTTATATGTATAAGGTGTATATGTGTCTATATGTATAACAAGTCTGTGTCTTTAGACATGTGTTTGTATATAGTTTGTTTGTGTGTATAAGGTGTCTATGTGTCTGTATGTATAACAAGACTGTGTCTTTAGACATGTGTTTGTATATAGTTTGTTTGTATGTATAAGATGTCTATGTGTCTATAAGTATAACAAGTCTGTGCCTTTAGACATGTGTTTTATATATAGTATATAGTTTGTTTGGATGTATAAGGTGTCTATGTGTCTATATGTATAACAAGTCTGTGTCTGTACATATGTGTTTCTATATGGTTTGTTTGTGTGTGTATGGGGTCTATGTGTCTATATGTATAACAAGTCTGTGTCTTTAGACATGTGTTTGTATATAGTTTGTTTGTGTGTATAAGGTGTCTATGTGTCTGTATGTATAACAAGACTGTGTCTTTAGACATGTGTTTGTATATAGTTTGTTTGTATGTCTAAGGTGTCTATGTGTCTATATGTATAACAAGACTGTGTCTTTAGACATGTGTTTGTATATAGTTTGTTTGTATGTATAAGATGTCTATGTGTCTATATGTATAACAAGTCTGTGCCTTTAGACATGTGTTTTATATATAGTATATAGTGTGTTTGTATGTATAAGGTGTCTATGTGTCTATATGTAAAACAAGTCTGTGTCTTTAGACATGTATTTGTATATACTTTGTTTATATGTATAAGGTGTCTTTGTGTCTATATGTATAACAAGTCTGTGTCTTTAGACATATGTTTGTATACAGTTTGTTTGTATGTATAAGGTGTCTATGTGTCTATATGTATCACGCTATTAAATGCCTCATGTGTTTTGTGTTTTGTATAAGGTATGCGCGTCTGTATAATATGTGTAAGCGTTTTTATATGTGTAACGTGTATGTTAGTATGTATTACGATGTTATTAATTGGTTTCCGTTGTAAATTTATATTAATTCTATTCTCTGGAGTCGAGTAAGTAAATTTCTACTTTCAATATTGCGATTGAGTTGTTTGTTTTGATATTGATTGTATTATCATTAAATCAAGTTCCTTCTAATATATTTGAATTGATTGATTTATTTTATGATTTCATTAATGGTAGATATTTTTGCTATTGTTAATTATGTTTGTTTTGTAAATTCGTTCAGCTCTTTAATGTTGAAATGGTCATTTTTTATTTATTTTTGTGTGTGTGTATGATTGAACATACAATTTCTGTCGGAGAATAAGGTTTTGTAATTCTATATAATATAATCTGTTAACTGTGTTGACTAACTCAGATAAGCTAATGCCTCGATGGTTTCAATTTACTGAGTGCATTATTTGCACTTGTTACATTTGTATGCTTTCAGATGAAATTATTTCTTTCCTTCACATTACTTTTTACTTTTTGAATCAAATGTGTTATATTTGTTTTAAACTGGAGCCTTGGTAATCCAGACATCTCAGTTCCTAGCAAAAGTGGGTGGATTTCCCGGCAGCTTCATTACAGGGATAATTTTGGATATATGATAAGTCAATCTGTCCCATAAAAGACATGGTTTTGGGGAACAAGAAACTTGCTACAGCCCTCAGCCCTACACTTTATCTGTATATTGAATATATAGATTTTCATCACAGCATCTGAATTTTATAGCACCTAAGTACCAGACAAGTTTCATAAATAATTGGGTATAAATATATATGTCTCCGACACCGGTTCTCTGTTATGTCGACATTTGTGCTTCGTTATGTCGATATCGATTCTCCGTTATGTCGACATTTAAAGACGACACCAGTTCTTCGTTATGTCGACATTTGTTCTTCGTTAAGTCGACACCGGTTATCCGTTATGTCGACATTTGTTTTTCGTGAAGTCGACATCGGTTCTTTGTTATGTCGACATTAAGTTTACGTTATGTCGATACATGAGTTTTTCATTTTTCCTGACATTTTCTACTCCTTTGATGTAATTTAAATATTTTTGTTTGAGTGATTTATTTTGTTTCCTGGTGTTATCTATGGTTTTTATGTGAAATCAAATTAGATTTTAACGTGGGTGTGAAAGGCTGATTTAATGCGTGAACTAGTTTTAAATCTGAATTTGGTTAAAATGGATGTTGATCGATAACGCTTGTCTTTAAAAGTAGTTATATATACCTATGTACATACCTATGATGGGAGGTAACAGAGCTACAGACCTGTTCACTAATTTATTCTAATTAGGATATTACCGACATTTCACTTCGTGAGTGTGGGATGGGTTTTTTTAATTACAATATTATTGTTAATACTGTTTACGGCATCATGACTCCTTTCTCTTTGTCTGTTTGATTTTGTTTGGTTGTTGTTTTGATTGTTATTATCATTTTTTGTTTTGGCTATAAATATTTAACATTGAAAAAACTTCAAACGTGAAGGTAATTAAAATCCCATCGAATTTCCGTGTGTGTTATTAAATACGTATGTACATATCTATCCCTTAGTTTTCCGTGTTGTAGCGAGTCTCACAGTATTTGTGTTCAAACACTTGGTTTAATATTAAACATTTTTCGACCGAGTATTTGTTTTAATGTTCATTATTACTTCTGTTCTGCACGCTATCGTGGGTTTACAGCGAAAACAAATAACGACATTGACAGAGCTTCACGAGTGCTCCGCCTCTCCAAAGCATACACACATACATATATATATATACATATGTATAATCATACAAACTACATCACGATATTTCTATTATTCATCATATTATGTTGTCATAGAAATCAAATTTATCCTCTGAAACCTTTTAAGTCCCCTGGTCGCCTTTGTGTGAGGGGTAATTGTTCGGTTATATTACAAGCGCAGTGAGCCAGATTTAATGTTTAAATTTGTGTTTGTAGACGATTAAATAATCACAAGAGCCGGCCATCGATTGGCGGCACGTGCCCGGCTTCTTTAATGCATAGGCATACAAACCTACGTATATTGGACACAACTTTGGCCTCGCACAAATCGTGCCGATTTCAACATCCTTAAAAACATAAGGATATAGAAAAACAGACGGACGGCAAGCAGTAATTGACCATAGTCATTTTTGTAGAAAAAAAATCAATACATTCTCACGAAATGTACACGACCCGGCATCCTTAAATCAAATATTCAAAATACTCAACTCTGGTGTTTACTAAATTTCATGTGGAAATGACATTACTCATATCAGTAGCCATAGAAACCGGACATAACGGCCGATAATCAGTAATAAAACTGAAATATAATTTAAGGCCAGCAAGAAAATCAGAATAAGGTTAAATTAAATCAATGGAAAAAATCAATATGTAGCCAGAGTGTAGTGGCTCTGTCCAGTCTGCGTCCACGGCTGTACTGCAGTGATGGGCAGTGGGGCCGCGGACAGGGGGCGGCCGGGGGGAGGTAGGGGCCGTGGACAGGGGGCGATCGGGGAGGAGGAGGGCGCTCAAATAAAATTAACCGGGGTCTTTGAGAATGATAGTGACGCTAAATTCATCATGCAAATAATTGGTAAATTAATTGAATGGCATTAATGAGGGCGCTTTGTGTATACGTCAATACTAGAGCACGATTACGGGTGTATCATAAAAACAGTTAAGGAAAATTACATTGAAATATTAAATGTCACAATGCTGGCGCGAATACAGATTATCCATAGATAGGCGAAGCACTGATAAGGAGGTCGCAAAAAAGAACAACGGACAAGTCATTCTTCAACCAAGAACAGCTAGGTCACAGGAAACGGGGAAATAAACAAAACGATAAAAGATTGACATTAAACGTCATGTTAAAACAATAGCTAATTAATTAATAAAAACAATAATAGGGCAGAGACAAGGGCTATTGTTCAATACGTGAACCCTTTTAATTTTCATGGCGCTATACCTCCATATGGTCAATGTGTACCTGACGATGGGATGTGGTCATTTTTCTTTATTTGGACAGATGGTCAAGTTATCACTACACGTGCAGAATTCACATATTACAGAAATGAAATCGCCAACAATGGTCAGGTTGGTACTACTGTCCAGTGTAAAAGAGGTTAAATGTTGTGGTCATTTCCTCCGATCGCTACTCCTGCGCGTGTACCTATGAATAATATGAAACGGCACGTACATTTACTAAGATTATATTCTCAAGTATATGGTAAATTATTATTGTATGACACATCACGTGTACTTGTGCATTTTATAACACAGCGCGTGTTCCTAAGAATTGTAAGACAGATCGTGTGCTTATGTATTGTTTAACATCGCGCATGCAAAGTATTGTATGACACAACACGTGTGCCAATTTATTGTACGACACATTATTACATGACTTGTGTATGTATCTATGACATTACGAATACTAATGCATTACAGTGCATATGACAAGACACGTGTACTTATGTTTTATATGACAGTGCACATGTGCTTCTGTATTATATGACAACGTATACCTATGTATAATATGACAACGTACACCTATGTATTATATGACAGAGCACGTATACCTATGTATTATATGACAGGGCACGTGTACTTATGTTTTATATGACAGTGCACATGTGCTTATGTATAATATGACAGAGCACGTATACATATGTAGTATATGACAGAGCACGTGTACGATAGGACGTGTACTTAAGAATGGACAACACATCACGTGTATTTATGAATTATACTACACAGTACGTGTACTTATGAATTGTACTACACATGACGTGTACTTATGAATTGTACTACACAGCACTTGTACTTATGAATTGTACTACACTGCACGTGTACTTATGAATTGTACTACACAGCACATATACTTATGAATTGTACTACACAGCACATATACTTATGAATTGTACTACACAGCACATATACTTATGAATTGTACTACACATGACGTGTACTTATGAATTGTATTACACAGCAGTTGGACTTATGAATTGTATTACACAGCATATGTACTTATTTATTATATTACACAATACGTATACATATGAATTGTACTGCAAAGAACGTGTACTTATCTATTTTATCACATGATACGTGTACTTTATTTGTATTTTTTACCTTGTGTAACTTTGCATAGTCGCACTGTGTGAATTTTCAGCACTATCATAACACCAAAGATAAAACGAGGTTAAAACCACCTGGCTGTGGTCAAATTTATATGACAATGGGATTAAAATATTAATCACAAGAAAAAAGCACAAACATCAAAATCAATACCAGCGAGAGTGGACACAATTAGACTATAGTCTAGTGTTACGGGTTCTAATGATATATTTTATAGTACAGTGTCGAGTGAAGTGACACTATGTACCGTACTGTGTAAAGCGAAGTGATAATACATATATACTGCAAAGTGTAAAGTGTAGTGACAATATATACTGTACGATGTAAAGTTTAGTGACAATATATACTGTACAGTGCAAAGTTTAGTGACAATATATACCGTACAGTGAAAAGTGTAGTGACAATATATAACGAACAGTGTAAAGTGTAATGACAATATATAACGAACAGTGTAAAGTGTAATGACAATATATAACGAACAGTGTAAAGTGTAATGACAACATATAACGAACAGTGTAAAGTGTAGTGACAACATATAACGAACAGTGTAAAGTGTAGTGACAACATATAACGAACAGTGTAAAGAGTAGTGACAATATATACCGTACAGTGTAAAGTGTAGTGACAATATATAACGAACAGTGAAAAGTGTAATGACAATTTATACCGTACAGTGTAAAGTGAAGTGACAACATATAACGAACAGTGTAAAGTGTAATGACAACATATAACGAACAGTGAAAAGTGTAACGACAATCTATACCGTACAGTGTAAAGTGTAATGCCAATATATACCGTACAGTAAGTGTAGTGACAACATATAACTAACAGTGTAAAGTGTAATGACAATATATACCGTAAAGTGTAAAGTGTAGTGACAATATGTAACGAACAGTGAAAAGTGTAGTGACAATTTATACCGTACAGTGTAATGTGAAGTGACAACATATAACGAACAGTGAAAAGTGTAGTGACAACATATAGCGAACAGTGTAAAGTGTAGTGAAAACATATAACGAACAGTGTAAAGAGTATTTACAATATATACCGTACAGTGTAAAGTGGAGTGACAACATATAACGAACAGTGCAAAGTGTAGTGACAATATATATTGTCCAGTGTAAAGTGTAGTGACAATATGTAACGAACAGTGAAAAGTGTAACGACAATCTATACCGTACAGTGTAAAGTGCAGTGACAACATCTAACGAACAGTGTAAAGAGTATTTACAATATATACCGTACAGTGTAAAGGGTAGTGACAATATATAACGGACAGTGAAAAGTGTAATGACAATATATAAACGAACAGTGAAAAGTGTAGTGACAATTTATACCGTACAGTGAAAAGTGAAGTGACAACATATATTTTACAGTGTAAAGTGTAATGACAATATATAAACGAACAGTGAAAAGTGTAGTGACAATTTATACCGTACAGTGCAAAGTGTAGTGACAGCATATAACGAACAGTGTAAAGAGTAGTGAGAATATATATTGTACAGTGTAAAGTGCAGTGACAACATCTAACGAACAGTGTAAAGAGTAATGACAACATATAACGAACAGTGTAAGGTGTAATGACAACATATAACGAACAGTGCAAGGAGTAGTAACAATATATAAACGAACAGTGTAAAGTGTAGGGACAATATATAACGAACAGTGTAAAGTGTAGTGACAACATATAACGAACAGTGCAAAGAGTAGTGACAATATATAAACGAACAGTGTAAAGTGTAGTGACAACATATAACGAACAGTGTAAAGTGTAGTGACAATATATATTGTACAGTGTAAAGTGTAGTGACAACATATAACGAACAGTGCAAAGTGTAGTGACAGCATATAACGAACAGTGTAAAGTGTAGTGACAACATATAACGAACAGTGTAAAGTGTAATGACAATATATAAACGAACAGTGTAAAGTGTAATGCCAATATATACCGTACAGTGTAAAGAGTAGTGACAATATATAACGATCAGTGTAAAGTGTAGTGACAATATATAACGAACAGTGTAAAGTGAAGTGACAACATATAACGAACAGTGTAAAGTGTAGTGACAACATATAACGAACAGTGTAAAGTGAAGTGACAACATATAACGAACAGTGTAAAGTGTAGTGACAACATATAACGAACAGTGTAAAGTGAAGTGACAATATATATTGTACAGTGTAAAGTGTAGTGAGAACATATAACGAACAGTGTAAAGTGTAGTGACAACATAAAACGAACAGTGTAAAGAGTAGTGACAATATATATTGTACAGTGTTAAGTGTAATGACAATATATAACATACAGTGTAAAGTGAAGTGACAACATATATTTTACAGTGTAAAGTGTAATGCCACTATATACCGTACAGTGTAAAGTGTAGTGACAACATATAACGTACAGTGTAAAGTGCAATGACAATATATACCGTACAGTGTAAAGTGTAATGCCAATATATACCGTACAGTGTAAAGTGTAGTGACAATATATAACATATAGTGTAAAGTGAAGTGACAACATATATTGTACAGTGTAAAGTGAAGTGACAATATATAACATACAGTGTAAAGTGTAGTGACAATATATACCAAACTGTCTAAAGTGTAGTGACAATATATACCGTAATATATAGTAGTGTAAAGTGTAGTGACAATATAGATACAGAACTTATAAAAAGTATTTTTTTATTCGTTGAATGAAATCACATAAAATGTTTTTAAATTCCACCTCTGGATATATCACTTGTGTGACAAAATATCGATATCTCAATTGAATCTTCGGTCATTGTCTAACAGGTTCTTCAAAGTGTAGTTACGTAAATGCCTTAGTGCAAGTACCAAAAGATGTTCCAAAACAGCCTTGAATTCTTCCTGCATCTGAAGAGATAATCAGCGGTGGTGAATGCAATTATTCTGATTAGACACTGAATGTAAATTAATAGAAACTTATCAAATATAGCGATATTTTTCACGACATACTCATGAAATCTATCACTTCAACGCTCCACCATAATCATTGTATCTATCAACTTCCAAATAACACGTTAATTAATATTAAAATTCAAATAAACAGCGTATTCATTTTGTTACTACCATGCAACATCAACCATGTTACTTCTTGTATACAACACGTACAATGTTACTTCTACTATATAACACGAACAATGTTACTTCTACTATATAACACGTACAATGCTACTTCTAGTATACAACACGTACATTGATACTTCTAGTATATAACACGTACATTGTTACTTCTAGTGTATAACACGTACAATGTTACTTCTAGTATATAACACGTACATTGTTACTTCAAGTATACAATACGTACATTGTTACTTCTACTATATAACACGTACATTGTTACTTCTAGTATACAACACGGACATTGTTATTCTAGTATACAACACGTACAATGTTACTTCTAGTATATAACACGTACATTGTTATTTCTAGTACATAACACGTACATTGTTACTTCTAGTACACAACACGTACATTGTTACTTCTAGTACACAACACGTACATTGTTACTTCTAGTATATAACACGAACATTGTTATTTCCAGTATACAACATGTACATTGTTACTTCTACTATATAACACGTACATTGTTATTCTAGTATACAACACGCATATTGTTACTTCTAGTATATAACACGTACATTGTTATTTCTAGTATATAACACGTACATTGTTACTTCTAGTATACAACACGTACATTGTTACTTCTAGTATATAACACGTACATTGTTATTTCTAGTATATAACACGTACATTGTTACTTCTAGTATACAACACGTACATTGTTACTTCTAGTATATAACACGTACATTGTTATTTCTAGTATATAACACATACATTGTTACTTCTAGTATACAACACGTACATTGTTACTTCTAGTATATAACACGTACATTGTTACTTCTAGTATACAACACGTACATTGTTACTTCTAGTATATAACACGTACATTGTTATTTCTAGTATATAACACATACATTGTTACTTCTAGTATACAACACGTACATTGTTACTTCTAGTATATAACACGTACATTGTTACTTCTAGTATACAACACGTACATTGTTACTTCTAGTATACAACACGTACATTGTTATTCTAGTATACAACACGTACAATGTTACTTGTAGTATATAACACGTACATTGTTAATTCTAGTATATAACACGTACATTGCTACTTCTAGTATACAACACGTACATTGTTACTTCTAGTATATAACACGTACATTGTTATTTCTAGTATATAACACGTACATTGTTACTTCTAGTATACAACACGTACATTGTTACTTCTAGTATATAACACGTACATTGTTACTTCTAGTATACAACACGTACATTGTTACTTCTAGTATATAACACGTACATTGTTATTTCTAGTATATAACACGTACATTGTTACTTCTAGTATACAACACGTACATTGTTACTTCTAGTATATAACACGTACATTGTTACTTCTAGTATACAACACGTACATTGTTACTTCTAGTATATAACACGTACATTGTTACTTCTAGTATACAACACGTACATTGTTACTTCTAGTATATAACACGTACATTGTTACTTCTAGTATACAACACGTACATTGTTACTTCTAGTATATAACACGTACATTGTTATTTCTAGTATATAACACGTACATTGTTACTTCTAGTATACAACACGTACATTGTTACTTCTAGTATATAACACGTACATTGTTATTCTAGTATACAACACGTACAATGTTACTTGTAGTATATAACACGTACATTGTTAATTCTAGTATATAACACGTACATTGCTACTTCTAGTATACAACACGTACATTGTTACTTCTAGTATATAACACGTACATTGTTATTTCTAGTATACAACACATACATTGTTACTTCTAGTATATAACACGTACATTGTTACTTCTAGTATACAACACGTACATTGTTACTTCTAGTATATAACACGTACATTGTTACTTCTAGTATACAACACGTACATTGTTACTTCTAGTATATAACACGTACATTGTTACTTCTAGTATACAACACGTACATTGTTACTTCTAGTATATAACACGTACATTGTTACTTCTAGTATACAACACGTACATTGTTACTTCTAGTATATAACACGTACATTGTTATTTCTAGTATATAACACGTACATTGTTACTTCTAGTATACAACACGTACATTGTTACTTCTAGTATATAACACGTACATTGTTACTTCTAGTATACAACACGTACATTGTTACTTCTAGTATATAACACGTACATTGTTATTTCTAGTATACAACACGTACATTGTTACTTCTAGTATATAACACGTACATTGTTACTCTAGTATACAACACGTACAATGTTACTTGTAGTATATAACACGTACATTGTTAATTCTAGTATATAACACGTACATTGCTACTTCTAGTATACAACACGTACATTGTTACTTCTAGTATATAACACGTACATTGTTACTTCTAGTATATAACACGTACATTGTTACTTCTAGTATATAACACGTACATTGTTACTTCAAGTATACAACATGTACATTGTTACTTCTAGTATATAACGCGTACAATGTTACTTCTAGTATATAACACGTACATTGTTACTTCTAGTACACAACACGTACATTGTTACTTCTAGTATAGAAACGTACAATGTTACTTCTATAATATAACACGTACAATGTTACTTCTATTATATAACACGTACATTGTTATTTCTAGTATATAACACATACATTGTTACTTCTAGTATACAACACGTTCATTGTTACTTCTAGTATATAACACGTCCATTGTTACTTCTAGTATACAACACGTTCATTGTTACTTCTAGTATATAACACGTACAATGTTACTTCTAGTATAAAACACGTACATTGTTACTTCTAGTATACAACACGTTCATTGTTACTTCTAGTATGCAACACGTACATTGTTACTTCTAGTATATACTACGCACATTGTTACTTCTAGTATACAACACGTTCATTGTTACTTCTAGTATATAACACGTCCATTGTTACTTCTAGTATACAACACGTACATTGTTACTTGTAGTATATAACACGTACATTGTTATTCTAGTACTCAACACGTACATTGTAACTTCTATTATATAACACGTACATTGTTATTCTAGTATAAAACACGTACATTGTTACTTCTAGTACACAAAACGTACATTGTTATTCTAGTATACAACACGTACATTGTTATTCTAGTATATAACACGTACATTGTTATTATACTATATAACACGTACATTGTTATTCTAGTACACAACACGTACATTGTAACTTCTATTATATAACACGTACATTGTTATTCTAGTATATAACACGAACATTGTTATTCTAGTACACAACACGTACAATGTTACTTCTATTATATAACACGTACATTGTTATTCTAGTATACATCACGTACATTGTTACTTCTAGTATATAACAAGTACATTGTTACTTCTAGTATATAACACGTACATTGTTACTTCTAGTATATAACAAGTACATTGTTACTTCTAGTACACAACACGTGCAATGTTACTTCTATTATATAACGCGTACATTGTTATTCTAGTATATAACACGAACATTGTTATTCTAGTACACAACACGTGCAATGTTACTTCTATTATATAACGCGTACATTGTTATTCTAGTATATAACACGTACATTGTTATTCTAGTACACAACACGTACATTGTTATTCTAGTATACAACACGTACATTGTTACTTCTAGTATATAACACGTACATTGTTACTTCTATCATGTAACAGTGTCAAATACTTTTAATGTGAACTCCTGGTCACTGAGTTTGATCGATCTAGTAAAGATAATATAGTATGCTGTATCTCTATTGATAAAGAGGTATAATGTAATGCACGCTGCCCGTATACAGCTTATTGTTGTTTACAATCAAAAACTTAATAATCGAACAAATAATAGATGTATAAGTGGCCTACAGAACAATAATATGATGTTATATACGTGCATTTAACTTATGTGTAATGCTATTAGTGTGTGACTTAATTTTATGGCCTGAGAGAGCTGAGGATGTCGCACTCCAGTTACCTGTGGACAGGTGGGTTGGCCGCAGGTGTGATAAGCACGCACGAAGCGGACGGAATCCTATTTCAGATTTATTTCTTTTTGATATATGTATACAATAAAAGACAGAAAAACTAGTGATATAAATAAAAGTGAAGCTGAAGAGCGGGGATGTGATGCTGGACGAGGTGGTCCACAGCTAGGTAATTGTCATACCAGCCGGCAGGTATCTGTGCGGGTTGGAGTATTGATTTTCTCCTCAGGTCTAAAGATTACAAAAATCCGTTTACAGAACAAGCTGATAACATGAAAATGTGTCAAAATTTCTTACACGTATTGATCTGCTCCGGCTCGATATTTCTGCAAATAAATAATAAATAAATGAAATGTGAAAATACTGGATCAATGACGGAGGCGATCGGGAGAGATACATAATTACCGGAATGGTGGCCGGACCAGTGAGTCCAGCGGCTGAGGACAATGTAAATTTCAAATTAAGCACACAGCGATAATTCTCGATAAATGATTTCACAAAGAACCTATCTGAATAGGAGCTTCACACATCTGATTGGTTTTACGAGTAAATCTCGTAGTCAACGCTCTAGTGGACGTATTTTGTAGTGTTTACAATTAATCAAAGTATAAATATTCGATATTATATTTTTGACAGAAAATATTCCATACACAAAAATAGATGTAATTAGAAAAGGTTACACGTATTGAAGCTAAAATCAATAAATCAAAATGTAAATTTATTCCATACACTAATATAGATATCCTCAGAAATAGTAACATATATTGTAGTTAACTGTTTGAATTATATCTTATAATAATAAAAAAATGGGTAAAAGATTAGCATGGTATAAAAGACTGATATATTATGACACATTAGATTTCAAACATAAGCTTACTTTAAATGTACAGATTGAAACAGTTCGAACAATGGTGATTTGGTATATTGTCCACATCTACGTAATGACTGACTTTTATACTTAAATATAATTAAGATTTGATGTAAACTTATTTACAATATTCAGACCAAAGAACTCTTGTTCTCGACTTTGTCTTCACAAAAGGCTTTTAATAGTACGAGTGTAGAGGGGAGTTTTGTCGCAGGATTAAAATCTTAACTCCAAAGTCAGCAAGTTAACTTTGGCACCGTTCCTAGGTTTACGTTTCCTTTTAAGCTAGTTTTTAATAGAATTTTTTAATTAGTTTAATATTTCACATGGTTGAAACTCGGTGTGTGGTAATCAAGTTCTTTCAAATATCAATTGGATCAAATAAATTTAAATAAACTTTTAAATAAACTTTCACTAAATTTAATCTTCAGAATAGGTTTTCTATCAAGAAAGGTAAACAGTCCAGCCCTAAATATGCCGCGGTCTGACTCTAATGCTAATCGGATCGGAAAGTATATATCTTAGGGCCAAACTAAAATTAAAATGCTTTAAAAGATACGGTTCACATGTTTCCGTCTATCAAACATTTCAATCTGAAATTCGTTCCAGATATTTACACCTTGATCTGATTGTGACCCCTTAATAATGGCACCTCAAAAATTTCACTCGGACTTATGAATATTAAAAACTACATTTTATGGTATTTACGCTAAAATGTGTTTTTTTAAATAAACGTATACCTGAAAGCACAAAGGCCACGGACAGATGCCAAACGGAAACCGTAAACCACAGCCACTGACAGAAGGCCACATGAAATATCTGGGCAGAAATAAAGTTTATGTGTTTATAATTCAACGACCATCCCATAAATTCACTGCCCTATATTCGTTTTATTTTTTTATTTTTTTTTATGAAGAGGGGTTGTTTACTTCAAAGCGTCGTATTATATCGTGGAGTTGTTTACCCCGCGACGTTGTGTTGAGTCGACATCGGCTTTACAGCTTTTTATTTAATCCGTTTATTTGCCTCAAAACATGGATTTGAAAGTTGATTTTTCTTTCCTTAGGTAGGGGATTAAAGTAAAATATTGGATAATTAGCTCACCCCTGATCCCCACATATCACTGACTTTGTAAGCCTTTCAGGAAGGTTATCGCCAGCTATTTAAACCCACCCAGTCACAACGATTTAATTTTCAAATAAAAATCCATTTTAATAGCTAAATGGGTTTAAGGTTGAGCGGTTACGTAACCTCTGGTCTATTATTACACTGGGTGCTGAAAGAATGTGTAAAATTGAACCTATTGTTGTAATAAAAACAGCTTGAAACATGCTTGTTTTGTTAACAGCTGGTATCACCTATTACAACAATAGCTGTACACCGGGTCGGCCCGCTCAACAGGTAAATAATTCAGCCAAATTTTATATTTCACGTGATTTTGTGAAGAAAAAAAGAAGTTAATTACCGTCATGGAGTCACGTAGTTAAGAACTGACCGTAATGGCGCTGTGGAACAAAGCAGTTTACTATTGATTAGAGACGTCATCGATTCCTCTACTCAGGAAAATGGAACTTGTGATAACCAAAATGTCTGTTAACAGATGGTTGGGTTTAGCTCGAAGTTAGTGGTCAGGGTTCTACAGACAATGGGCTCGTTAGGACAAAGGGCGGTGGCCCTCCGAGGGGGCGGGGTCACTGTTTAAACACCTGGTCTGTATAAATAAATAACACATATAAATAACATAAATAAGTAAATAAATTAATATACAAACACTAATTACATCCTTTACACGATGCTCCCGGTGGAAGGCGAGACTCTAAAACACGCTGCATTTAACACAATATTTTATCGAAAAAAAGCAAATGAAAAAAAAGAAATCACTGGATACGTTATTTATAAATTTAAAAATCAAAACAAATTTTCTTCTGTTTTAAAACAAAAGTGTCGTTTTAAGATAAACAAAAAATATATATTCAAGCAAAACAATAACTTATATATATATTGATGAAATGAGTATTTATTTCCCAATAAGTCGAATATTTAAATACATAAGCATGCCTGTTGATTAATGCTAAGCTTTGTTGATGATATTTGTCTTTCTTTCCTGTATGAAATAACAATCAAATGACAACTTACTTTAATTGATATTAATTGTTTTAGGATGAGTGGTTTTTTTCAAATTGGTCAAGATTTGATGAATTGCCTGCGTAGATTTTTGTTTTTGTCAAAGGTCAGAAAAAGGTCAGAAAAAGGTCTCACAAAAGAAGATTTTCCGGTTTGTGTTTGTCCGTATAATGTGATGGACATACGAACTTGGGATGGGTAGGGAAATCGTCCATAGTTTTGACAAGTCTTACTCTATAGTAAAATGTGTCATCCACTTCATCACGTTGTCCTAGCCCTAGATCAGCCTGAGGGGCCTAAAAAAAGAAAAATTACCTCACCACTATGTCCGGGCTACTTTTAATGAGAGCCCAACATGGTTAAACTAGACATCCAGCCAATCAAGCCTACGTGTCCGCAGGAAACCTTCAAATTTGACCAGATGAGTTATGACCTCTGTATGTGAAGTCTCCCCGGGTCATCCTATGTCCATTCGTCCAGTCACTACTAAATCTTCACTTCAACTCCCGCTCAAATTTCAATTTATTTTCTGATGACAGTCAACAGTATAAGAGAAAGCCCTTGGCAACTATTTCTCTAAACTTCCAAATATCTCAGCATAGTGTCACTTGTACATCAATGTCAAGTTTTTAATTCACCTGTCATCCTAAAATTTATTGAATTAATTAAAATATGAAACTGATACATATACATGTCAAGATTAAGTTATATTTCGTGTTAATGCGAGATAGTTTTGAATTATTAAAATATTTTCATCTTTCATAAAGTGCTGTAAATCTGCCAGAAACTTGGACATTAGTGATCTATGCGCGGTAGGCACTATCACTGACAAGGAAAACATACCCCCTCCTCATATTAAAGTTCTTATAAAACCTACCTTTAATTTCCATAATTCAGAAACAGTGCAAATACATAATAATTGTATAAAATAATTAAAAACCCCAATTAAAGCTAGGACACCCAGATCGTGATGGAGGTATAGGCTAGTAACAGTGGATAACGATAGCAGAATTAAAATGTGTAGCAGTAATGTGAAGAATTCTCCATCAATTATACAAATAGTTATAAATTCAAGCGAGTAATATAAGTTGAAATGAATTGTTTCATAATTGTTGTAAAATAAATGAAGTTCAGATATATATTTATATAAATTCAAGAACATCATCAGAATATTTCATAACCATTTCTCAATACAGTTTTTTTTCTTATAAGGGCTATAAAGATGTGCATAACAGCGAAAGGAGCTATCTAAATCTAAACTTGCGTTGCGCTTTAGCAGACAACCATTGCAAATTCAGTCGGGTTACAATTAAGTTTAAGTCGGGCAGCGGTATTTCTTTTTTTCGAAAATCAATCGCATTCCTCAATAAATTGTGTTTATATGTTTCGTATCAAGTTAATGAATGTTGATCCGAAAGTTGAAGATATGAACTAGCTGTCAAGTTGTTCTGTTTCTGATAAATACTGTTAGCGCAATTCGTATGATCCCTGTGTATATGTATACACTTCAATCTATGCAGTCACATCATCAATAACGATTTGTCACTTAATGACCATGTCCAGGGTACCGGGCCGGTCACTACTAAAGCACTAACCCATTGATGGGGGTGACGGTGTGGTGATCATGTATAGCTGGTATTTCTCGGCTAGTTTGAGGCCAATTCAGGAAACGTCATAAATTTTCTTCTTTCGTAACTTGTTAGTCCGATATGAATTACCTGTGGTCATTTAAATGTATATACATATACAGTAAAACCTCGATATAATGCCACTCGACAGTCGTAACATTGGCCATCTTCTTTACTGATTTTGTTTCAATTTCCCATTTTCCTTTATTTGTGAACGATTCACTTGCATGCCTCCCTCAATATATCACCAAAGTTATTTACATCGCCATATTTGGCTGAACAATTGGTGGCAATATCAGGAGAAATTACCGTATATAAATATAAACATGTTCTAATAATGTAAAAAAATCTTTAAAAAAAATTACGCCCTAGATAATCATTAAAAAGGCTCGAAGTGGTTGATGGTAAAGCCTTAAGAGAATGCGATAAACGTAACATTTAGTAATGACATCTTCCCGACAGTGTCTCCTACAGAGGGTAGCTTATCACCATAAACGTTTGGATCATATATGGTAGGCTGCAGACGTACAATGAGCGTCATCAAAACCCTGGTCACTATATAGGTGATATTCTAACTCAGGCGTGGTTTCTTTATCGTCCTGACTCATGTTTGGTTTCTACATCTCAGTAACCGTCAGTCTCTAGGTGACATCCTGACTCATGTTTGGTTTCTACATCTCAGTACCCTTCAGTCTCTAGGTGACACCCTGACTCATGTTTGGTTTCTACATCTCAGTAACCGTCAGTCAGTAGGTGAAATCTTGACTCATGTTTGGTTTCTACATCGTCTCTAGGTGACATCCTGACTCATGTTTGGTTTCTACATCTCAGTACCCTTCAGTCTCTAGGTGACACCCTGACTCATGTTTGCTTTCTACATCTCAGTACCCATCTGTCTATAGGTGATCTACATCTCAGTATCCTTCAGTCTATAGGTGATTTACATCTCAGTACCCATCAGTCTCTGGGTGATCTACATCTCAGTACCCATCAGTCTCTAGGTGATCTACATCTGGGTACCCTTCAGTCTCTAGGTGACACCCTGACTCATGTTTGCTTTCTACATCTCAGTACCCATCTGTCAATAGGTGATCTACATCTCAGTACCCATCTGTCTATAGGTGATCTACATCTCAGTATACTTCAGTCTATAGGTGATTTACATCTCAGTATCCATCAGTCTATAGGTGATCTACATCTCAGTACCCATCAGTCTCTAGGTGATCTACATCTCCTACATCTCAGTATACTTCAGTCTATAGGTGATCTACATCTCAGTACCCATCTGTCTATAGGTGATCTACATTTCGGTATCCTTCAGTCTATAGGTGATTTACATCTCAGTATCCTTCAGTCTATAGGTGATTTACATCTCAGTACCCATCAGTCTCTAGGTGATCTACATCTCAGTACCCATCTGTCTATAGGTGATCTACATCTCAGTATCCTTCAGTCTATAGGTGATCTACATCTCAGTACCCATCAGTCTCTAGGTGATCTACATCTCAGTACCCATCAGTCTCTAGGTGATCTACATCTCAGTACCCATCAGTCTATAGGTGATCTACATCTCAGTACCCATCAGTCTCTAGGTGATCTACATCTCAGTACCCATCAGTCTCTAGGTGATCTACATCTCAGTACCCATCAGTCTCTAGGTGATCTACATCTCAGTACCCATCAGTCTCTAGGTGATCTACATCTCAGTACCCATCAGTCTCTAGGTGATCTACATCTCAGTACCCATCAGTCTCTAGGTGATCTACATCTCAGTACCCATCAGTCTCTAGGTGATCTACATCTCAGTACCCATCAGTCTCTAGGTGATCTACATCTCAGTACCCATCAGTCTCTAGGTGATCTACATCTCAGTACCCATCAGTCTCTAGGTGATCTACATCTCAGTACCCATCAGTCTCTAGGTGATCTACATCTCAGTACCCATCAGTCTCTAGGTGATCTACATCTCAGTACCCATCAGTCTCTAGGTGATCTACATCTCAGTACCCATCAGTCTCTAGGTGATCTACATCTCAGTACCCATCAGTCTCTAGGTGATCTACATCTCAGTACCCATCAGTCTCTAGGTGATCTACATCTCAGTACCCATCAGTCTCTAGGTGATCTACATCTCAGTACCCATCAGTCTCTAGGTGATCTACATCTCAGTACCCATCAGTCTCTAGGTGATCTACATCTCAGTACCCATCAGTCTCTAGGTGATCTACATCTCAGTACCCATCAGTCTCTAGGTGATCTACATCTCAGTACCCATCAGTCTCTAGGTGATCTACATCTCAGTACCCATCAGTCTCTAGGTGATCTACATCTCAGTACCCATCAGTCTCTAGGTGATCTACATCTCAGTACCCATCAGTCTCTAGGTGATCTACATCTCAGTACCCATCAGTCTCTAGGTGATCTACATCTCAGTACCCATCAGTCTCTAGGTGATCTACATCTCAGTACCCATCAGTCTCTAGGTGATCTACATCTCAGTACCCATCAGTCTCTAGGTGATCTACATCTCAGTACCCATCAGTCTCTAGGTGATCTACATCTCAGTACCCATCAGTCTCTAGGTGATCTACATCTCAGTACCCATCAGTCTCTAGGTGATCTACATCTCAGTACCCATCAGTCTCTAGGTGATCTACATCTCAGTACCCATCAGTCTCTAGGTGATCTACATCTCAGTACCCATCAGTCTCTAGGTGATCTACATCTCAGTACCCATCAGTCTCTAGGTGATCTACATCTCAGTACCCATCAGTCTCTAGGTGATCTACATCTCAGTACCCATCAGTCTCTAGGTGATCTACATCTCAGTACCCATCAGTCTCTAGGTGATCTACATCTCAGTACCCATCAGTCTCTAGGTGATCTACATCTCAGTACCCATCAGTCTCTAGGTGATCTACATCTCAGTACCCATCAGTCTCTAGGTGATCTACATCTCAGTACCCATCAGTCTCTAGGTGATCTACATCTCAGTACCCATCAGTCTCTAGGTGATCTACATCTCAGTACCCATCAGTCTCTAGGTGATCTACATCTCAGTACCCATCAGTCTCTAGGTGATCTACATCTCAGTACCCATCAGTCTCTAGGTGATCTACATCTCAGTACCCATCAGTCTCTAGGTGATCTACATCTCAGTACCCATCAGTCTATAGGTGATCTACATCTCAGTACCCATCAGTCTCTAGGTGATCTACATCTCAGTACCCATCAGTCTATAGGTGACATGCCGACTCATATCGGAGATGTATATACTACTATAGCTTTATATGTCTCTGCTCATATGTAGTTTCTGCATCATAAATCACGTCAGTTTATTTATAAAATTCCACTTATATTTGTTGTTTAGCCATCCAAGTACTTCATATTTACCCGATGCACTCTAAAATTGTTTAAACAATCTGATATCTGGTTATTCAACTTGATGTTATATTTTATCAAATCACCATTACTCTATTATCCAAAAGTAAAACATTCCCAGGATTCTAGGATGCTTCAAACTTCGAGAATTGTTATTTAGGTAAGGTTTGTAATAAAGCTTAGATATGCTGTTTTCTGAAAGAGCTATCCAATGTTAATTAGAATATAACGTTTTACTATAAAAAAAAATATCCGAATATTTATTTCTAATTACCAGGGATGAAAAGAAACATATTTTGCCTGAAGTTTTCCTGGGAAGTTAAAGCCTACTGCCTCTGTAATATGTATGTATAAAACTATAATAAAACCAATTGACTGATTGGGTAATAAAATGTTTCAGCCCTCATTTATTGCTCTGGTCTAAATAATACATGTCCCGACTCCCTTCCACACCTAGTATACAGCAACAATAGTGCACCTTTGAAGATTCTATTATGTAACTTGTTCCATTCCAATAAACCATTGGGGGCATCAGGATCCAGGTTATATCGGTTGACATCTCTTATGATAATTCAATAAACACTACAATCTTTCTTTGTTATCTTCCTTGTAGTTGGAAATATAAATAATGTTTTAATTAAAAGTTGGTAATATAACTTTGGTTACAATACATAATTCCCAATGCTTTTCACGCTTCAATCCACATTTCAGTAAACAACTGTCAACATTTCTCATCTGTACAAAAAAAAGTTATGTTACTGTTTCAGTGAACAGGGAGAAATTAACCCACATTTTAATGAACAATGGGAGATGTCACTCCTATTTCAATGGACACCAAGAAATGTCATTTGTAAAAATAAAAATGTTTCTAATAAACAATGGCAAATGACATATGTCCAAACCAATGACTGATGTCATTTATATTTCAATAAACATTGAGTCAATGCATGTAACTCATGTTTCAATAAACATTTCAGTCAATGTCACTCATGTTTCAATAAACATTGAGTCAATGCATGTAACTCATGTTTCAATAAACATTTAAGTCGATGTCACTCATGTTTCAATTAACATTGAGTCAATGCATGTAACTCATGTTTAAATAAACATTGAAGTTAATGTCTTTCATGTTTCAATAAACATTGAGTCTAGGTTTATAATGTTTCAATAAACATCGAGTCTAGGTTTATTATGTTTCAATAAACATTGAGTCTAGGTTTATAATGTTTCAATAAACATCGAGTCTAGGTTTATTATGTTTCAATAAACATTGAGTCTAGGTTTATAATGTTTCAATAAACATGGAGTCTAGGTTTATAATGTTTCAATGAACATTGAGTGTAGGTTTATTATGTTTCAATAAACATTTGAGTTGATGTCACTCATATTTCAATGATCTATGGTGATCTTTTTTGTTCCAACAGAAAATTTATGTCATTCAATTATAAATCCAGTGTGTAATTTCTCATGTTTCTTTGAATTATATTATCATATTTTATGGACATTTTATTAAGTTATTTTGATTTGAATAATGTTATTAATGTTTTGTTGAACAGTGAAAATTGTTATTTAATGCAAAAGAATTTTGAACAATGAGCAACTTTCCTTGTTTTCAATGAGCAATTTAGTATGTAAGTTTAGTATGTTAAGTTTAAAAAGAACTTGAAAAATGTTTCCAAACCTTTAAATGTACCAACAAATTGAGAATTTATCTCGACTTTTAGAGCCAGGGCTGAAATAAATGTACAGTATAAAGAAGAGAACTATGTCGTATTTACAGTATAAAGAAGAGAACTATGTTGTATTTACAGTATAAAGAAGAAAACTATGTCGTAAAAACAAGACAAATTCCGTAATTAAGGACAACCTTTGAATTTTTATTGCAAAAAAAATCTAATGACAGTGTAGAAGAGGGAAAATCACTCCACTATACAGAAAAACAGAATATCAACATAGCTGACAAAAGAACACACATGCCATTAGAAAAATCAACATTAGACACCCGTGCTTCGGGGTCAATAAATAAGACGTAATACGAGACCACATGTGGTGGAATTATGGGGCGAGTGCACAAGACTCTTGTTGGCGTGTACAATAAATTAGTTTAAAAATTTATGCAAGAACTCGCAACAAAAATCTGTCAAAAACTCAAAGAAACAAAGACTGATAACCATTATGCTATTAACACCGATTGTCACTTATAGACAACACGCTTTATAACCATCTCAAGAAGTTTGTTGTTCTGACTACCACAAGGACAAACAGGAATACAGTCTAATCGCTACTGTGTCTATACATTTAACTTTGATAAAACTCCCTGAATTTGTCCAATACAGATTAATGGTTTGTATATTTTTCCCTTCTCATGTAACTTTTTTTTCTCAGCCTTAGTTGTAGTACTATATATGTATTTTTTTATTATATTTTTTTTACATATAGTGCAATGATGATAATAAATTATGCTTTGCTCAATAAAATTACAAAAAGACTGTGATGCCCTGGGTTGAGGGTTCAACCATAGTAAAACAACATCTTACACTGGTTTTTTGTTTTTCGTAATAAACTTGTCACAAACATATACGACTACAATACCAAACATACATTAGTTATTGTGTACGACCAGGTGCTGGCCACCGCCAACTTTGTCTGACAATCATTCAGAAAATTACAGAGTGAAATACAAAGTGAATGAAGCCCCCTTTTCCGGCTGTCTAAACAGTATTAACTAAGACTATGCTAGGACTATTTCCCAGAGTACTGGAATGTAACCATAGTGTTCTGCCTATATTCCCATTTACACCTAAGGCAACAGGGCTGACGCCCGACAGCGCCCTGTCGTACACCACAATAAAAATCTCTACAACTGGACATGACCCTGGACAGCACCCTGCCATACACCACAGACGTCTCTACGATTGGACACCAATAAATACACTAACATCTACAACAGTTATTAGAGTTATCATCGACACATATTAAATACTGTTTGTGTAAAGACCAAAATATAATTACGTTTCTTCTGAATACACAGAATAAATATTTGACTATATAAAGTGAGGTAGTGGTAAAAGGATGGCACTCCCTGTCCCCCTAGGGCATCAGAAGTGACCGGCCCCGCCCTGCCTGGCCCGACCGGTCACACATATATAAACACTATGACTAGCTTTTTTTTAACATCACCCGGTAGTGTGGGTAGTAGGCAGTCATATACCACGTACGTGTTCAACCAAACAGCAATCTGCTTTAACAAGTTTGGTCAACACACTGTGAAATTATTCTCTCTTTCTTTTTTCCTGTTCTACTATACATTAATAATTTTTCCATTATCTCAAAAATAACCTTAACTGAACAAAAATAATCGTGGTTATGACAGTATTAAGTTACAAATAAAAAAAAAAGACAAATATTAACATTTAGGAGTCACTTTGTGATATATAGACGGATATTTTACTAATTAACTAGACTATTATAGTATATATTAATATAATACAGATGGAAATTGTGTTGGATGAGGTCCGTTTGTCTAGTTTTGGTTACTTTGGTAAGCTGACCATCAGTGGCCAGGAAAGACTAGAATTATATATATACTTGCATCATTAAATGGCAGAGCAGAAGCTTATATGTTCACAGATACATAAACTGGCTTGTTAGACAAAAAATAAATAATAATCAAGTGTTCTTTGCAAGCTTTAACTTGTCGGTCATCCTTTCTCTCCATATAAATCTACATGATAAGATTAGGACATGAACTTAATACCTAGACAATAAATAACATACATGGTTTTGTTGATAGTCTTTTAAATGGTTTCAAGATTTAACTCTTGAAAAAACACCCCATTGTTTATGATTATCTTAAATGTTTCTAACCTAAAATCTTTTGAAGTTACTGGTTTCTTACCCACCATGACTTAAAAAACCCTGATGAAATGGTTATGTTTAGTAAGTAATAACAGTATGGTAGAGAGGTAAGCTAACTGCACCACAAGTGTGAACATTGCACCAATTCCCAATAATATCAAAATGACGTCACACTCTCATGCACATACCCACATATTGCACTCATATATATATATATCTATTTACATACATGCATACGTCTAAAACTATGAAATCACACAATAAATATTTATATGTAGAGAAATATACACATACACACTCTCAAAATCAATAAAAACTCTACAGTGAACACAGAAGCTCCTAGTCTGCCATTGTTTCATTATCATATCAATATATCTAACAGGAGAAGAAAAATCCCTTCCTTATGCGATGAGAGAAAGAAAAAAACAAACTCAGATATAAACTGTCCTATGCCACCACACCTGGTAGATCATATATATATAATCATATATATAATAGCTATAGTACAATATATTCACATATACAGGCAGTAACTGTCCAATTTTCATAATATTCAAACAGGATTATATAAGTTAAGCCAGGAAAAACAAGAGCCTCACAAATTGGCATATCAAAAATAGAGTTAATCACATCATCCGCATGCGTGGCCAACAGATATAACCTGTTGGCCATGGAACTCTCTAGGAATGAGGAGAAAAAGGGAAGGGGTTCAAACAACCAATCAAAACACACACATGGAAAAAAGTGTCATCATACAATTTGTTGCTATTTTTACAATTTGTGATTGTGTTTACACAGACACAATGCTGTCAGTTAGTTGTGAGTACCAAGCTGGTCAAAAAGACAATTCTGAATCTCATGGTAACCTTTCAGTCACGACCAAGGGCATTTCAAGGGCATTACCTCGACGACAAAAATCACCAAGATAAATCCCAAAGAAACCAATCTTCTAGCAATCCATACATAAATAGTATCCATAAGTATTTTTACAGCAACAAAATTGTTAATCATATATATAATAATTGCACAAAAAGTGAATATTGCATGGTTTCAAAGACTCTGACATTGCAAGCCCAGTTTGAGATTTGAATTAATAGAAAATGACCCGTATTATATAATAAGGCAGTGCTCCATATAGATACATTCTTGTTACATGTCAAGCTCAAGTCTGTAACTTGCAATAGCAGATGGTCATCATCACATCACAGCCATACTTTAGGGGTTACCTATCTGTAGCTAAACACTATACTCGTAAGGAAAAATATACTACAATTTTTATATACAATACATCAGGAAAGAACACCAACATATAGAAATTGCACATTAGTTATACATCAAACTTAAATTTGTATATTAAAATTGAGAATCTTGATAATCATGGTTTAACTTAAAAAAAGAGGTCAATATTAACTGAAAATCCAATATTTTTCTGCCTTGATTTTCTATTTAGCACAGAAAAAATTCCCATGAAAGCTTTTCCAAAATAATTCAATCATATTGTAGGTTTCCATGACGACAATCAGCTAGATTTGATCAGCTATCTAATTCCGTTGGTTGGTCATAAAATTCTAGGGTGTTTCCTAATGACAAAAGCTATGCAGGGAAAAAAAAGAAGAAGCTATTGAACGAAGATATTGACTAGGTATATAGAGAAATACAAAAACAAGGTATAGCATGTATACCTTTAGGTTACATGGACATTTACTTACTAATGCAAGGTATCGTGTATTGTAGTATTGAGTATCATTTATATTGTTGCTGGTACATGTAAAGGCAAACAGTATAAACATACTCATAAGTACAAATACATAGGAAACAGATCACCTGTTACCATGAGATTCAAAATGGCACTAGGGTTCACAAAACATTCAAACATAGTAGTGAGACTGACGACCATTACCAATTGGCTGGCTAGTCGGTGCAGCATTAAGACCATGGCAAGCTTGGAGGAAACCCACACACACACACCGTGATATACACATGTAGTTATATGGTTAGGCAAATATTTCAACCAAAATGAAAAACAATGTCAAATCTGAGAAAAACAATCCTGTTGTATGTAGTCATTCACACACACAGCACATCAAACCTGTCATATATATATAGAAATCACAAGAGTTTACACCCCAAAACAAACAAAACCTCATCTCTATAAATAAATAACAAGTCACTAATAGCCAAATGATATATACCTTTTAACTATTCATTAGTTCAAACTCATCAATTAAATAAATGCAATGAATTCTTAATATCATAATATATTAATTTGTTGGGTTTAGGTCAAGATTGTGCTTGAATTACAAAAAAAGTTATATATTATATATAAAGGGCAAGATTTTCATTTTATCTGCTAGAAATTGATAATAATAAAAACTGAATCGGTTCGAACTCAGGAAAATTTGACAAAATAATAATAATTGGAAACTAATCTACAAAACCAACCATAGCAATAAATTAAATATTGGAGAGTAAAAATCGAACCAATTCTAATACTGAGATTCTGGGCAGGCAGAATTAGATAGCTTCTACATAATTTCCTGAAAATTAGCTGCTGCCTTGAAACAAACAGAAAGATATAAGTAAGTGGACGACCTGCTGACCGCCACTACAACACACGGTATGGAACACAGGAAAACACACAACTAGAACAGAGTATCCCCGTCAACTGATTGCACATAACCATTTTCATAAACACACAGTTCTGTTAAAATAATTGTAATAAATAATCAAGAGTTTGAAATTACCAATGAGAGATACACTGCGAATACCTGAACACATGACCAGTTCCCATTGCTCCCCCTACTCACTGCTCCATAGGGGTGAGGAGAAAGGTAACGGTCACCGGGGCACTCAACCGTCTCTTCACTGGAATTTTCACCACAGAGGTGAGAAAGTCACTCTGAGAGGAGCAGTCCTCCAGATGGAATGACTGCTGATCATCGCTAGACATATCTTCCTGGAGGTCCTCAACAGCTTGGACATGGAGATTACCTTGCTGGCTTACAATATTCCCTGAATCGTCATCGTCCATGCTCAAGCCGTTGTTGCGGATCATTGACGACATGACATGCCTTTTGGTATGGACACGGGCCAGATGATGTTTAAGCTGTTTCGAGAAGCCAGTTGTAAAGTTACACAAATTGCAAGAGTGTCGCATGGCCGACTTTCTGTTGTTCACTTTAAATGTCCTCTTACGAATGTGTTCCTCCCTGATGTGGTGATGACAGAGAATTGGAGATGGGAAGCTTCGCTTGCAAGTTATGCATCTGTATGTTTTGATATTTCCGACTGTTTTACGAACAACGAGTCCGTGGCTGCCCTGTCTGACCTGCATGTTTTCTTTGTTTATAATATGATGTACTTTCACTTCATGGGAACAGACATTATTTAACCATTTGCTCTTGTAATCACAAACAGAGCATGTGTATAGTCTTTGCTTGATTTTGGCGCTAAAGCTATGCTTCATCGAAAACTTTGGACTGGTCGGGTACCTCTTTGGGAGAGGCATAGGGGCATCCTCGAATGGTGTCGCAGGTGGTGATGGCGACTGCTGTGATGTGTTCAGACTGACTTGGGCATTGTGCTCCTGGATCATGTGAAGATGCATGGAGAGCTCACTTGGAAAGACAGCATCACAAAGGCGGCATGTCCTCTGCTCCATACCCATATCGAAGCCCATCATCAATTTTTTTCTGGCACCCATTGGCATTCCTGGGATCATGCCAGCATGGTCCTTCATTATGTGAGCTTTCAACCACTTGCTGCTTTTGAACCGACGATCACACAGATAGCATACCTCACTGTAGTGATTGAAGTAGCGACTTGCCATGGCTTCATCCTCCATATTCTTCATGAAATGTCTTGATGGTACATCATGCATTTTTTGCTTTAAGCGCTCTTCATTCATGCGTGTCATGTTGCTGTCGAGTCTAACTCCAAGAGGACTGATATTGCTCCTATCACGAATGCTGAGATCAGTAGGCAAGGATGAATTACTTGATGTTTCCACATCTGAGGTAGTTGGGGAATTGTTCAAACTTGGTGACAATGAACTTTCACTAGGCAAGATACCATGCTTGTTTAGTTTGTGAGTACGAAGAAAATATTTGTTGCAAACTTCCTTATTGCAAATATCACAACTAACACGTGAGGAATTGACAGGCTCCTTCCATCTCCAGGTGTGCTTTTCAAAACCACTCTTGCCTTTTTGGTTGCCACTCATACTTAAGTTTAATGGCTTGTTGTTGCTGCTGGTATTTGGATTGTTTGTGTTGTTGTTATTCATCATCTGGTTCATGCTGCTGTTCATGATGTTGCTCATTATATTACTCATACTGTTGTTCATACTATTGTTCACGCTGTTGTTCATGCTGTTGTTCATGTTCATACTGTGGTTCATACTGTGGTTCATATTGTTGTTCATGCTGTTGTTCATACTGTGGTTCATGCTGATATTATTGTTGATGTTGTGAGAGTTATTGTTGTTGTTTATGATATTGTTGTTCTTCATAAAGTTGGCAAGAGAAAACTTTTCCATCTCTGGAGATTCTGACTTTTCATTTCGAATTCCATGTATGTTGAGGCGATGAGTCCTCAAAAAGTACTTACTACAAAACTCCTTTTTGCAGATTTCACAATAAGCCTCAGGGTCAATGCCCATCTTGACTAGCTCATCATGGGAAGGTTTTTCTAGGATTGCACTAGGCGAGAGGTCTGTGGGAACCTCACTGGCCTTGGGAAGAACTGGAAGTGGCAGGGAGGATGGCAGCTGTGGGCTGTGTAGGGAAAAGTCCTTTGGTTCAGACTTGACTGGGTTTGCGTGATGAGGTCTTTCAGATCTCATCTTTGGTGCTATTGGCTTTCCATTTTTGATTGTCTCAAAGTCTCCAACAAACATTCTTTTAGTTAGTTTTTCTTGCCTTTCCACGCTGGGAGTCCCGACTCCATGAACTTTATACTTGTGTACCTTAAGGAAGTATTTATTGCACAACTCCTTATTACAGATATCACAGGTAACACGATCAGCAAGCTTTGCTGCAACCATATTACCAAACATGGTTGTCATGCCATTTTCTGGAACTTTGTTCTCTGTGTGAGGTTCCTCAACCATCCTTGATCCTGGAGAAATCTTGGCCATTGCTTCCTCTTTCTCTCGCATAGAATTCACACTTCTCATGAATTCTTCTGTAAGAGATCCCTCTAATCCTTCATGAAGCATTCCATGAACCTGGATCCTATGAATACGGTAGGTGTATTTGCTCGCAAATTCTTGGTTGCATAAGTTGCAATAGGTCACATAATTATCTTGGCTAGCAGAGCTAGTGACTAGAGAGGTGCCAGGTTTGGGACTGGATTCTGGTTTTACATACATTTTGTTAAGCTCTGAATTAGAGTAAGATACAGGGGTTTCTGAGGTAATTGCGGTTGAATCAATTGAAGAAGCAGGTATGAATGGTGTTCCTGGAAGTCCAACAGGGCCGACAGGCACACCTAGAGGAAACTCATCCAAATACATTCCATGCTTGTTGGCTTTGTGTACTTTGAGAAAGTATTTGTTACAAAATTCTTTTCTACACAATTCACAGTAAGCTTCTGCATTAAGAACTCCCATTCCACCAGAAATTCCACGCATTGGATCGCTTGGTGTGCTCGGTAAACTGGCTGAAGTTGTAGTGGTCGCAGAAGACTCTGGGCTACTTGCAGGCATGGGAAGAGGTTGTGACATTCCTGGTGGTGTTGAAAGCTGGCTGTGTGGTGGCATCAGTGATCCAGCAGGTATCAACATGGGGGCCATGAACGGATTCAAAACCATGACACCAGGCATGTTGGGCAAACCTGCCATGTTGGGCAAACCTGCCATGTTGGGCAAACCTGCCATGTTGGCCATTGAATGAGGTATCATTGGTGGGGCTATAGAAGTAGCAGAGGCCACGGCTGATGAGGTGATTGCATCAAGTTGTGCTTGCAAGTCTTTAGATCGACCACCTCCGCCACCACGCTTTGCAGTAGAGGATCCTTCCGGTGGAGCTATTCCATGCACATCCTGCTTGTGCTTTTTGAGGTAGTACTTGTTGCAGAAATGTTTCTGACAGAGTTCACAAAAGTCTTCCATGTCCTTGCCGACTTTCCCACTATTACTACTACTGCCAGCATTACTGTTTCCATTAGACACTGGAGTATTCTCCAGCTCTGGTTTAGGCGTCTTTACAGGTTCTGCTAGTTGTAGTGGTTTAGGTTCTGAGGCAGGTAAACTTTGAATGAAGTCCATGACTTTGAAAGATGAGGAGGATGATGGAGGCATCGTAGGAGGAGGAGGAGGGAGAGCAGGCTGGGGAGGACTGAGCTCCTGAGGTAGTGACATAATTGGTGGTAATGTATTCATAGAAAATGGTGAAGGCGCAGGGTCGAAAATACCATGTTTGTTAGCCTTGTGAGTCTTAAGAAAGTATTTGTTACAGAATTCACGATCACATATTTCACAATATGCATCTTGATGGAAAATGCGTCCAGAACCGTTCAATTTACGTCCTTCCTCATTAGGATCTGTATATTTAGCAGGATCCTCAGAATTCACATTTTGATCCATCAATTCGCTTCTATTTTCTTCTCCATTTGGATCAAACTGATTTCCTTGGAACAATTCACTACCAAGCTGGTGGTACTTTGTTGGAAATGAGTCTCTCATGGCTTCCATGTCAGGAAAAATTGGAGGAGGACATTTCTCCTCACTCATCTGTTGAAGATGATGATACTTCGACGGGAATTCCTTTAGAGAGTCTATGTCCCTAGCAACAGGTATTGTCTGCTTTTCTTCAAGAGGACTATTTAGTTCTCTTTCAGATGGATGTATCTGGGGCTCCATAGGGCTCCTTCGTTCTAAGTTAAAAGCTCTTTGTTCCTCCTCCATGGGTCCCTCAGAGTCTATCCCAGGACTGCCTGCTCCATTGACGAACTCCTCCTCAACCTCAGGGGGTTTCTGTGGTGGGAAGGCTGCTCCTGGGTCAGCTCCTCCCCCCTCACTATCTGCGCTGTAAGATACCCGTATAGGTTTGCTTTGTTTTCGGCGACTTGACTTCATTTTGTCAAAGGCAAATGTCTCCATGGCTAGCATTTGTGCGGCAGTGGTTGGCAGGAACATTTAAATTGGTTGGTTGGTTATTCTGGTTAAGTTTTGTTGGTTGTTGGCAGAGGCGATATGTCACCCCTGCATTAAGTTCCCCTTGGCGAGTATAAAGTTTTTAGTTTTTGAGAACTTTCATCATTAGTTCACTGTGGCTTGAATCCAAGTCCTTTCTTGTTAGCCTGCAAAATATAAAGTAAACAACACATTAATTACCTTGTAAATATTACATCGCACATAATAATTCATTACTTAGTAATTTATATTTTTAATCTTACCAAATTATCTGCTTTGTAATCTCAATAACAAAATTAATTTATTGCAGGTTACAGTTGAAATTTTGAAATTTTAGAAAAGTGATTTTTACCCAAATAACATGTACCAATACATGTAATTATTCATTGCTTCAGAAATATTTTAGTTTATAAAAATATTTCTGATAAACAATAGAATTAATATGTAAGGTTAAAGACCTATGTATATATATATACTGTAGCATATTAATGTAATAATGTACACATTACCTAAAAAACACATTAAACCTATTGTTTTATTGCCATCCATCAAATATTGAAATAAAAAAATGACAGAAAAATGATTAATTCATAATGAAAAGAAACATGATTTCCTATTAACTACATACTTTATACATATTGTTTAAGAAACAGTCTTATTAGTTGGAATGTAAACTAAATAACCCTCACATTCAAAAGATTTGAGCAATAAATTATTGAGGCATAAATATATACAATGTACTGTTCCAATAATGATTGAAAACAAATAAGTGCTATACAATATGTAAGAGCTGAGAAATCCTTGTCTAAAATTACGCACTTACCAATTCTTATACAGTATGCAAGAGATAATAAGGTTTTAGGTTCCATCTCAGTTAAAACTGACCAACACATGCCTGATATATAGAGGCAGGGAGTGTCCAGAATTTGACATTTATTTGTTTAAAACTGACCAATGTGTGCCCGACATCTGGACCAGGAGTGTCCAGAATTTGACATTTATCTGTAACACCATACTGCCTTGACCAATCATAAACCCAGTACATCAATAATTCAATGGCGTTACTTCAATCCTCTATTAACAATATTCGGTATTAACATTGTAGCTGTATCAAACTTTAGAGTTAATTACATACCAGTCTCTACCCAGTTTTCATGGTTCTCAAATTAACAACTGTCCATCCAATATGCTTGGTGGTATTAACACCCAACCAATGTGATAATAAGACACTGCTGACCACCGGTCAAATCATTGAATTTGAGAGTAAAACCTAACAGATATTCTATTGTGAATTTCTATACCAGATAAATTGAAATAAAGCAGTGATCCTGTTCAATAGTAAAGCGTGACAGCATCATATAAACGAAGCAAAGGTATATATCACCTTTATTCCCATTAGAGTGCTCAGACTTTCAATAAATTTGTCTTAATGACATGGGAGTTACGGAAAATATCACACCTAACCGTACAAACTATCACCAGGTATACAGGTGGACACTCCTCAAATAATGCAAAACACAATTATTTTTGGCTCGGCTCTCATTTTCAGTCACAAATATTCGGATTAGATAACTGTTATATTAACATGGTAGGTCTGTCTATAAGGTTTTATATATAGCCATGGAGCCTGTTCTAATTAGAGGTATGTACAGAGAGAAATACTACAATACAAGCTGGCCAGGTGCCAATGGATCCCTCTACTTGGATTTCAATTTTCTACCAAGTGATGCTATTAATTTGATATAGCAAGTTCTCCCCAATAATTCATCACTTTATATTAATATGCATGTTAAACTCTCTTTGGGTCTGAACATATCAAAATTATAAAATTAATTATTTACAAAAAAATAAAATAACTTACAGTCTGGACAATACTTGTGTTTTATCCAAAATGAAATCCATTCACCTGATCAGACCAGCTCAAAGTGAAACAGTTGAATTTGTTTAATACTTATTTTGTAGTACTGTATATATACATTCCACAGGCATGTGTGTACATGGGGTTAGAAAAGCTGGGTAAGTTTAGTAAGTCAAGGTTTTGAGTATTCTACCTGTATACATATAGCTTCAGGTGATCTGGACAGAGCTAGGCCAATAATTATTAAACATTTTGAATCTGTTGCCTACTTCCCGGATAAAATTGAGAGTTGAAGTGATTGATGTGCAGATATGCCCCTGAAGGAAATTTTACATGTAAAGGTGGCAAGTTTGATAGTATATATATATCTGAGTAATATTTTGAGAATGACACAGGTGTATAGCCATTTACACTATGTTATTGATAATTTAATAAAATTTCAAATATTTCATCCCTTTGCTGTGACAGGGCAATGGACAAACAATGCTGGTGGGGTTTCTATGTAATCCAAATGTACATCTGTATTGTATGATTTTGTGAGGAGACATTGATTTTCAACTAATTTGCAAACTTATTTGCAAAACTGTATACATGTTATAGGTGACATTACAGTTTATTAAAATTTCATCAAAAGCTGGACAAAATTACATTAATGCTAATTCTGACATGAAAATTACTAGTGTGAAGAGACCTTATCTTTCAGGAAAAAAAGAAACATAACATATTCAATTATAGTCTAGTACTATAGAAATATTATTAAAAAATCCTTATCAGTAAAGTTGCAGTAATTTACTATAAATATTAAAGTACACAGTTTTTAATTACAAACTGAAATAAAATACTTCACATTTCATAAATAATGGAAGATCCTTCAGTACCATAGGCTAATTGCATGTAATTAGTAACTTTTGCGAATGAAAACATAATGAAAGAGAATTACAAATTGAGAGAGGAGAATAATATTTGGATAATATTGTAGTGTGTTGGGCACAGCAAGCATCTGCTATGTAGAGGAGAGCTATGATGGATGGCCAATTCTCTCCCCTCCTCTAGTATTTCCTTGCCAGTCAATCAGACATGTCCATTATCTAGTTGAAATAAATTGCCTTTATCTTAAATGTAATTTCAAATAATAACCCCTCATTATCATGAAAATATTATTTCTGCTTTCCTTGTTTCCAAGTTATTAAGTTTAATTATTCTCTTATTTTTTCATTTTGTAATGTAATATTTGCTGAATATTTTTTAACATCCGATCTCATTTTCAAAAGTTATTAAGTTGAAACATCTGTTTTTTTAAACAAAAGAGGTATAATTAGTCAAAGCTATGAAGATGACAGGACTAAATGACAATTTTTTGAATCTCCTATTTTTTTTAATTCTTGATGAAAAACATATTTTTAATGTTGATTTTTGAAAAAGCTACAGAAAAATTATTTTCACAAAAAGGTTGAATACTTAAACAGGAATATGTCTAGTTTTAATATTATTATTTTTTTATTTCAGAATCAACTTGCTGGAGAATGTACTTGTGCTACCTATAGCTTAGACTTGTTTACAGTTTTGTCTTGATTTCCATTTTTTGTGATGCTGTGCCAACTCTGTTTACACACTTAATTTTTTGGTAGCAGAGCCATGTGTTCTTGTCTGTATATTAAACCAGTAGGACTTGGTTACATTTGATGTTCTAATTAATTTCCTGTGATGTCTTTGTAGTCACCAATACAACATGATCCACATTAGCAGTTTCAGTACACAGCCACAAACTCTCCACAATAATACTGAAACCATTATTTCAACCAAGTTTCCAAATCTTCACAAATTTGTCTTCTGAAACACATAAACCCAAATGATTATGTGTCTAATATATGTAAAATTATTTCATGCACACATCTGAAATATTTTTTCTTTGATGTGAATACATCAACATTGTATCATGTCACTAGATTCGCCATAAAACACAGCTTTTGTTTCATTAATCATTCCACCAAAAAACGGGAATTAAACCCAGGGAGACATGGGCTGCCTTTCTGATGAGTGCTTGCTTTTTTGTGAGCCCTGTTTTTAACAGACTTGTACTAGTGATTGGGGTTTGGACAGGGTAAATGCCACAATCATTAAGTACAGTACAATTTAATACACTTGACTTGTGCATAATCCTTTGTTAGATGTGAATAGCTACAAAAGCCTTATGTCTGATATCAAACCCTCGTAAAATAATGCAAGTGTTTCAGATCAATACACATTAGTTTTCTTTTTTTAAGTATCACACAATGGTATAATATAAGCAACATGGTATAATTAGGTTTTTCTACCCAACATACAGCTACTTACACAAGGGATATTAGCTAATTTAATCCTACAGTCAGTCGAAACAAATTTTAAAATTGACATAGTGACAGATTTAGCAATCTGTGCATTCCCCCAAAATAAGCTTGTACATTGGTTACTCATATAGAAGAGCATTCCTTTTCCATTGATCATTTTTCATCTGAAAAATTGTGCTAATTCATGTCAATGGAATTTGATGTTTTTTTCTGCTGAAGATCTCTAATCATCGTCAAGTCACATTCCCTTATCGATCATTAATCATTATTCATTTCCATACACAGTACATGTATTACCAAATACATACTTTCCGATAAAATGCTTGAGGTTTAAAGAATTATTTATCTTTCGGATTGTCTTCCCAAGAAAAATATTGATTACTAAATCAATGTGAAATTTAAATAGAACAAAAGAAGCATATGTCAATACCAATGATTGAACTAAAATCAGGTTGTTCAGTCAATTTTTCAATCCTTAGCTTCGATCAATGTTTTAACCATTAAGTTGTTTTGGTCATGGTGTTTTTCTACCAGATCAATGCTGGCTTGCCCAATCTAAACAAGAACATGATAGTGACATTTTCGTATGAAAGTCTATCACAGAAATGGTCCAATTTTAGACATAAAACCAGATCAAAAAGGGAGGAAAATCATTAACTAGACGATAAAAGAAAAATTGATTCAAGTTTATATTCCGACAAGCCATTGTTAAAATTGATTTCATTGAAAAATCCAACAAATATATGAATCAACGCTACTTTACCTCAGTGTCTGTGGAGAAAACCCTGCATCTTAATTACTCAGCCATGAATGAGAACTGATGGCAATCTTTCATATGCCTAATTAGTTCAGGCAAGCACATCATAAAATGCTGTTTCCATTACAGCCAGCCAACAGTTTCAAATGGTCTTCCTGTGGAGTGACCAACTCAATCCTGTATTTGCATAATGTTATGAGATAGCACAATTGGAAGTCATTTAATTATCGGTGGAATTTTATTTTACATTGGTCCCTTCAGACTGGCTCATCCTATTGATTACCCAGCGACCTCTGTAAACCCTGGTGGCCAGCCAATGCACATGTAAGTTACATGTAGGTACGTGTGTGCATGCATGCTATTTATTTATGCCTGCCACAAAACTAACTATATATCTGTCAAGCTATGTAGAATCTTCTATCATCTGGTCAGCATTACAAACATTTCACCACACAAAAACTAAATAATGTACCTAACATCATGTCAATTTCATTAAGATGATTAACTAAGAGCATCCTTAATAGTTCTGCATCAATGTTATTAGTGACTTACAATCTGTTGACTGTATATATAGCTTCAGACATTACATAAATGCTCTTTTCATTAATTATGTTTTTTTTACACAAATATTACCTTAAAAAATTGTTTAAACAAAACTGAACACAAAATTAAGGAATAAAAAAATTTGAGTTTCATGTAAACTTTAGTATGACTTTTTCTTGAACTGTTTTATACAAATTACAATTAATTTGAATTTGAAGTTTTAACAAAATTTCACATTTTAAAGGAATTAAAGATGATTAAAACAAGACCCCAAAAAACTGAGATTCAAAATGAAATACACCAATTTTTTTTTATGAAAACCTTACTACATATACAATATCTATCAGTGCTACAATAATTGTAAAGTAACGAATTCCAAACCCCCTACAATTTTCAATTGATAGATCAACTTTAAAGGTGAGTGGGGAGTTGACTAACATTGGTGTAAAACAGATGTAAATTTGCATTGTGGCATGTTTAGAGAAGGCAGCAGTATATATATGTAAATGACTTTGTACAGAATTAGTAACAGCCTCAGTGAAAACTGATACCTAGACACATGGTAATCATAAAATCACCACGCTTCCCATCCCCCACATACACCAGTATGTCCACATATTTTAATACATTTTGTCAAAGAAAATGCCTTGCTGTAGCTTAAGACAATTGCAAATACTGGCATGCCAAACATCTGTTTTTGATCTTTTTATCAAATATTCTACACTAAGTTCCCATTGTATGTACCTATGAATAATTAAAATCACTTTCCATACAACTTAATTGAAAAAATACATCAAAGGATTAGGAAAGTTTCACTGTGTTTACAGAATGTTTTACCGTTTGTTGGATTATTGACTGTAAGAAGGAAATAATTCTTTTCCTTACCTAGGTACATAGGGTGCAGGATGATCCCCCCTAGAGTCCAGGGGTGTTAGCAAGGGTGTCAAGCAGAGATAAGCCAGACCACACCTTATAATGAGATAGTGCCTATCACACAACATCTAACAGTCCTTCCACACCGATGACAAAGACTCCACAGATAGTCACCATAAGTGATATATTTCTTATCTTTAAACATAAAACTATGACATGCTTCAACACTGGCCATCAAATTTCCCAAATATGGACAGGGTTTATTTCAAGCATGATTGTATCAGGCCATAATAGCCCCTGGTCACTGTTTTATTATTCCAAACAAGAAGGGTTTGATAGATCACTGGCCATGATCACAAAGCTAGCCCTGGACAGGTCATAAGTCACACAGGTGTAATCAAATATCACCAGCTATTGTCAGGTCAGGTATTTTAAACATTGTTCAACTGCTTCAATAATACAAAAACCAATGATGGATTAATTAATCATGTATCAATCATTATTGGAGACAAGAAAAATAGACATGCCAAATCAAGGTTTAAAATCGTGTGTTTTTTCACTTTCATTTGAAACATGATCCCCCATTGATTCACTTACTACAATATCACTTTCAAAAGAAAAACATCATGTTAATTTCCATCTGTCAAGATTTAAATCCACAGTTAAATAGCTTTGGAGCAAAACATGGAAAATTGATAAATTCAATCAATATTCAATCTGTTTAAGCTGTGTTGAAAAACTGTAACAGTCGGCCCTCCTTTGATACAAGCTTTACAGTGAACAATAGTCCCACGGCACAAAGGCCCACAAACAATGACCTGGTATACAACAACAAAAAAGATACAGATGGTTCGTCTTCAAAATGAAATTAAAACATAATAAAGTCAAGCAACACTTACTGTGTAACTCTGTAAAGTGTCCTGTATAAAATTCACTTTTGCCTTTAACATTAGAGCAAAGTCGACTCCATCCAAACTCCAAAGCCAGCTTATTGAATTAATTACTTTTGAATTTATTATATTTGTTCGGTTTGCTGCATAAATTTTTAACGTGACCGGTCGATAAATCATTCATTATTTTGAAAGCTGCACGAAAACACACCACTACAAACGATCGAAAATTTACGCTATGTAATTAGAAGGTCCATACGCAGAGTATCCACGGTAGTGTCCAGTCTAACGCACACTGCAGCGTGCACGCACGTCACAAATACAAACCAATATACTAAGTCTTAGAAGAATAAATATTGGATGAAATCCAGCGAAATTCACGACATTCCACACACAAAACTGTAGAAGCTGTATGTATACAACGTTGAGTATAATAGTACAGCATCCTTCGTTATAACACAAGGCCGCAACTCCGAACGACCGAAAACACTTTTAGTTTCAAAAACTTTATAAAAATGGAAAACATCCTAAACTCGTGTAGTTTACAGCATAAAAACAATATGGCTTCGCCTCTGATACTCCAGGCCAATTTTTGTAAGTACCATCACAAGTGCTACACAAGCCGAGAACGGGAGGCTGTGAGCGTGTGTATCGTAAATTAAAATTTTAACCGAGCTCTCTCATTCCCATATCATACTGGACAGTACAGAGCAATTTTCATCAGCTGTTTAACAAAGTTTAAATACACTTACCGAACTTCGAAATAATTTCATTGGGTAGTCCATAGTTACTTACACTCGGGAAAATTACCAAAACACAACATTCCATAAAGATATGATTAAATCGAAAGAAAAAAATTACCTCACGGACTGCCGCACTCGCCTATTCTCGCCATCTTGTTCTTTTCATACCCAGCATGCCTTTCTATGTAAACCAATATGGCGGCAGGGAAAACACGTTGTGATAATAGTAAAGCACTCTCCGTGTTATGACCAGTTGTTTTAAAGGTGAGTGATTTAAATTAAAGATTTGTCATTGCACAGAGACTGCATTTCTAGATTTCTTGTCATATACTAATTTGCATAGCCAGCTCTGTTACGTTGAGATGTCGCATGGCTTGGAATTTCACTCGATCTGCTTGAGCTGATGTTTATCAACACACGTTATTGTGTTGGGGCCGTTAGAGGCTATTGTTTTGGCCGTAGAAATGAATTCACAGGGGGGATGGCACATGTCATACACATCAGCTCACGCCCACTCGTTTTTAGGGGCTGGACTTGCTTGCATCACTCGAAAATGAATATTAAATTATAATCATCTGAAGACTGGGATTTCCAAATAAGTCATTTTCCTTATTACCATGGATACGCCTAATATATAACTTGACATTAAGCAGTTAAACAAATTACAGCTCCTAGCTAGGCGGCGCGCGACTGGTCAGATATATTAGATTAATTTGCATTTTAATGAGGCAGGGCCGGCTTGGATAATGTACATCACTTCATGTTGAATGGTAAATATCAGATTTTGAAAGCTGATACATGTTAGCATGTAGGTATTGAATCTGGAAGCAGCATGGCTTCAGGGAGACCAAGGCATGGGGTAACTGCTGAGCCATATATCTTACACACTCATGTCATAGAATTACATGCACATACATTTAGATATGCAAGACTTGTTATCAGCTTATGATAAATTCCTGGTTCAAACTTAAATCCCTAATTAGAGATGCTGGATAAGTCAATCATTGAAAATTTGAGATAAAAGATTTTGACAAACAGATTAAACTTTAATTCAGCATTTAGATTTAAATTTGAATACAACCAAAAATTTGACAATACTTATTTTGATTAATCAAAATATAAAAAATAAACAATAAGTTTTTTTTCAACTTTCCTTTTTAAAAAAAACAAACTATTTTTAATAAGGATATTGCATATATGTGATATATAGTTTGAACCAATCCTTTTCAGTATATTAATTATATACTTCTAAAGCCTTGTTATCTGTGTTATTTAATTTCATGTTGCATTAAAAATTGATGATATTCGGAAAGACATGTTTTCACTGGCATTTGTCAACATATTTTATTTATCATACAAAGAAACTATTCTGTTTGATCCTGTGTTTACTTATCAGATCTGTGCATTCCAAACAGTCATTGTTTTTACAGTGTGAACTGTTTGTACAACATAAAGCTCTCATTGTTCTTTGTGTTTGTGATTCTTTGATGTGGACTGGTCAATGATTCATGTGATGAATGTTACTGAAATGTTGATATCAATTTGGCATTTGAGTTTATTATGTATTATGCAATTGAAAGCATAAAATTATCAAACCAATATACAAAAATAAGGGAAGTCCAGAAGACCCTGATAATTATAGAGCTATCACTTTAATTAGTTGTCTTGGTAAACTATTTACTTCAATCATCAATACCCGTCTTAATGAATATGAAAAACAAATTGATTTAATATCTCGAAGTCAAGCAGGGTTCAGAAAAGGTCATTCAACTATAGACAACGTTTTTATTATGCATATTCTCATTTCTATATATCTTTCAAGTGGCAAAAAGCTATACTGTACCTTTATCGATTTTAAAAAGGCATTTGATACCGTCTGGAGAGCAGGTCTGTGGCAAAAATTACATAGCAGCAATATAAACGGGAAATGTTTCAAAGTTATCTATAACATGTATAATAATATTAAATCCTGTGTTCAATTCAACTCGAAAACGTCAGATTTTTTCCCCTGCTTGATCGGGGTTAGACAAGGGGAAAATTTATCCCCCTTTCTTTTTTCAGTATTTCTTAATGACATTGAAAGTTATTTTGCTTCTTTAAGTTGTGTTCCACTCGAAAATGTACGGGATAAGCTGTATAATGAACTACATATTTTTGTAGAAATTTTTGTACTCCTATACGCTGATGACAGTGTCCTATTTTCAGAAAGTCCAGAGGGACTGCAGAGTGCTTTGAATGTATTCCAGCAGTATTGTAAGATTTGGAAGCTTAATATAAATGTAAATAAAACAAAAGTCATGGTTTTTCGCAAGAGGAAAAGTAAACAACAACATGTATTTGTATTACAAAATGAAATTTTAGAAATTGTAGATAATTTTACTTACTTAGGAATAACATTTAATTACAATGGCAGTTTTGTAAACGCAAGACGCAGATTGATCAACCAGGCCCAAAAGTCAATATTTGCTATCTACAAAAAAATCAGGAACCTTTCTCTTCCTATAGATTTACAATTAAAACTATTTGATTCTTTAGTGGAACCGATTCTATTGTATGGATCGGATGTATGGGGATTCGAAAACCTGAAAATAATCGAACAGATTCATCTCAAATTTTGTAAAAGAATTCTTAAAGTGAGATCCACAACGCCTAATTTTATGATTTATGGCGAGCTAGGTCGTGTGCCATTGGAAATAAATGTTAAACTAAGAATGTTAGGTTTTTGGAATAGAATAATTAGTAATGAAAACAAACTCAGCAGCATATTACTACGACTAGCTTTACATATGCAAAACGATGATACTCTTCAGTTCAAATGGATTAACTATATAAAAGGTATTTTCAATGAAACGGGATTTTCTTACATATTTGATAATAAATTACATATGCCTGATGGATTTTACAAATGCATTTTAAAACAACGGCTTAACGATCACTTTGTACAGCAATGGTTCGATGACATTACTAGCTCATCTCGTGGGCAGTTCTACACTCTATTTAAAACGGAATTTGGTCTAGAAAAATATTTATTAAATCTGCCAGAACATATCAGAACACCAATAACAAAACTGCGCACCTCGAATTTGAAGTTTCCAATTGAAACAGGTAGATGGTATAACATACCCCGAGATAATCGACTATGTAATTTGTGCGCGGAAAGTGTCGGAGATGAATTTCATTATATATTTGAATGTAATAATATAACTATATCCACCTTACGTAACAAATATATTCCCCGTTATTATTGCACAAACCCAAATATTTATAAGTTTAAAGGTCTTTTATCATTATGCAATCAACGAGTTCTGACAGGTTTATCTATTTTCCTAACCAAAATGGCTCCTCTTTTGTGAATGATGCATATGTATAACTGTTAATAGTTAAATAACTTGTGAATTATATGTATGGTTGTTTTTTATGTTTGTTTTGTATTTTCCATTGTATGTCATATCATGTTACTATACCGTACCGATTCTAAATTGAACTGTCCATTGTACTTCATTTTCCATATCTGCAACTTTATTTCCTCATGTAACACATATTATGTGTCTGAGTGTCAATACAATCTTGCCTTGTATACATGCATGCACCTGTCCATCCTGTCAAAATTTAATATATGAATTCATGTACATGTACCTCATGTTACACATTTTCATGTGTCTGAGTGTTGGAAATAAAATCTGAAATCTGAATGTGATGAATGTTACTGAAATGTTGATATCAATTTGGCATTTGAGTTTATTATGTATTATGCAATTGAAAGCATAAAAACTGTGTGATAGTAACAAATTCTATACCTTTCGTAATATTTAAGGCATCCCTTACATTTCCATAAATGGCATAGACCCAAAGGTTTTATTGTTATATTATATGAATGTTGTCATAATTACATTACGTTTCAAAATTAAATAGGTGTAATAGATTTCCTCATTGTATTATTGTGGATGAATTTTTTCAGTTAAAGATATGTTTTCTACATGTAAAATCTATAATGTATAGTTTTCTGATCACATATATTTAATACAAAGTGTTATTTTTTTTGTGCTAATATGAACAAACATTTTGTTCTATTTCTAATGCATAATTGAATAAAACAATTGTTTGATTTACTAAGGAATATAAAATGGAATATAATAGTTCCAAATGCAACTTTTTTGTAAAGTCCTTTACTTTTGCCTATTTTATTAATAACAGGATTTTGAATAACTATTTTGGTTTTGCCATTTTGAGCCTAACTTTCATATTCAATGCATGTTAATTTTTTCGTCAAGATTTTTTTTTATTATAAGGTTTGTTTGTGTAATAATTCAAATGCTTTATATGATAGATATTTGAAAATTACAAATAGCAAAGTTTATTATAAATCTTTATATTTTTTATTTATACCAAAAAAATAATTATCTTAGCTAAAAAGTCCTTATATCTACAGTAAACTAAATTATGAATAAGCTTTATAGTTGATACATTAAATGTCCCTTTATAATTCGGAGCCTACATGACAGAAACAGAATTTAAATATTATTTCCATAATTTAACAATGACAGTAAATTTGGATTGAAATATTATGTCACCTCTGTTAATGTGTGACCCTATATCTAGTATCAGATCAACATCAGCCTTCAAAAGGCAATAAATCAGTGAGTCAGCTGATAAGGCTAATTGGTGATGATTACATCAGGGAGGACACATGGCAGGTATACAGTTTACCTACCTGGTTAATATGTCTTACCTGTGTGAACACAGATTGGCCGTTTACCTGTGGAGGTATTGTTGTCCTCCTTGTCAACACTTCGACAGTAGGCTTTCTATAGCTGACCTTACTTTACAGGGTATAAATCGCAATGACTGACATATCTTCCCTATCTGATTTGTCCTTTTGAATGATCTAGGTGAGGGACTGACATGCATATTTGGCAATAGAATAGATGCTAATCAGTTGCATGTGCAATAAATCTTATTTGTTTGTTAAATAATGTATACAGGAAATTAATTATATTTATTTGACTTGTTTCTCAGGATTTTCAATTTTTCTTGTTAGAGGTCCTGTAAAAATATTGTTCAAATAATTGAACTATATGGAACACATTAATAAAAAGCTTATTGATAATATGGCAAAGAAAAGTTCAATTTGCTCACATTTTTTTCCATTAAAATGCAGTGAGTCCTTTTCAACTGTAATGCTAAAAACAATGAGTCCCACAATGTTAACTTTAACTATTTCCAGAAATTCTGTTAGTCCCTTCAAAATTCTATTAGTACAGGACTCTGGACTCGCATGTAGATTTATCACTGAAAATGGATGGGTTGGTAGCTTCTAATGTAAACATAAATATGTCAACTTTGTCAAACAAATCAATGTTTGCATAAATCAGAAAAATAATTCTTATAAACACGTTAAAAAAATATAGAAATAGAAATGTCTCTTTATGTTTACGGTTAACTTGCAACACTCTTCCGTACATGTTATCATTGTCTATTAATAATAAACATTTTTACAGGAGAAAAAAAACCCAAACATGAAATGTGTAAACTATTTTAAAGTTATAAAATAACATCTAGTAAGGAGACATGATGCCTGTATACTGTATGTATACTGTACTTGCTTTTAGGCAAAAGTCCTACTGATGGCAGGTATTCAGCTTGACAAATGACAGGACATAGTTTAAGGTTAAGATGTTTAGAGATCAACACCTGTAGCTTACCTGAGGTCTAGTACACGCAGAACGATGTTTACAATTAATGGAATAGTTGAAGTTTTTGTCATGTAGTACATTTCGTAAATAATAAAAAAAAAATGAAGATGAGAATTTTTTGAACTTTTACAATTGACAAAAGAACTATATGTAAATTTTTGTTTTGTGTTTTTGGGATATAAGTAGTTTTAATCCTTTTTGAAAGTGCCGTAAGATTTATGAGTTCATTTTTGTTTATTCATTTGGCAGGAATTTATATCACTGAAAATGCTTGCATTACTTACAATTCCCAGTCATGGTTTAGTAGCAAAATAAGGGGAGACAACTTGCTGCCTGTTGGAAAGACCCCCTGTAACAAGACATTGATATGTTGATAACAGAGACCTAATTGTTGTAGCTGACAGGCGTACATCACCAACACTGGACTCTAGTACTAAACACTTACCTTGTGCACAGGTAAAAATCAGGTGTAGTAGTGCTCATCGGCTGACCAACTGTCCACTAAACAAAATTGGTGAGCTACTCCTTGACCAGTTATGTCCAGAGGTACATTTGGAACAAGAGAAGTAGATTTGAAGGAGAAAATATATATTTATGGTAATTGCGTTAAGTCGGTGTGATGTCCAGGCGTATGGCCTGAGGGCTTCTGTCAGTCCAGCTCACTAACATCTACCAGCTTTATCAACTTCGCCCTCTACATTTAATACTGCTTTAAATCGGGTCCTGCCTGTCTTCAAAAGAAATATTTTAAATGACCCATTTAACTGGTATTTCTGTCATAAAATTTCTAGTCACAAGATATTAAGTATGATATACAGATTTTTTTTTATTCGTAAAATAAAGTCATTCAAACTGATGTTGAAAGCTGGATTTTGGCAAACAAATTACACTTTTATATCCTATTAGATGGAGAAAAAGTTTGCATAGCTTTTATACTTCAGCTTTGTGTCAATTGAAAAGTTTAAGGTCAGAAAAGAGTCAGGGGTGTTTACGAATTTTAAATATTTTCTTTGAAACCCAATAGCTGTTGAATTTGAGATGAAAATATTCAATTACTTTTCTCAAATATAATTGAAACTTCACACATTTCTTTGTGTATCCGTCTTCAAATAAAATGCGCAAAAGGTAGTACGTTGAAATATTTAAATTGAATTATATTTTTTCATTTAACTATAAGTGAAAAGATAAAAAGTTCTGTGCCGAAACGTGAGGAATTCCCAGGCCTTGGTCAAAAGGTGACAAGGTGTATGTTATTGAAATATTTCCTTGGACATTTTCAATACAAATTAATTAATAATTTTATTTTATATGAAGAAAATTTTGTAGCGTGTGCTTTCAAAAACTCATATCAAAGGTTCAAAATTTATCATCCTCCATTTTGTTTATGAAATAAAAATAAAAAATTCAATATATTGTGTTTAATAGACGTAAATAAAATGACATGAAATTCTCAATAAGAATTGACACAAAGCCGCTTATATAGTGACTAAAGTAAAAAAGCTTTCAACATGTGTTACAAAAGAGATTATTGCCTTTTGAAGTCTACTTCTGTACCATTTAAGTAGCTTCTATGTTCATAAAATGAAAACCACGAACAAGTTATAGGCATTGTTTAAACAATCTCCAGTAGTCATATACATAAACAGCATGAAATGTCTCTGTGTTTATCGGGATGGGATATTGTCTATTGTCTTTCTGAATATGCATTAAATTGTATGATACACATATGTTTATATAAAGTTATAGGCATAATAAATATAGAAATAGATATTATATATCTATATAAGATTATTTTTTTGTAGAAATATGCTAGATATCAAGTATTTCTGCTGATTATTATCATTTTATTCCAGTGGGTTTATCTTTATAAATACACTAGATAAAACCCTGACCACAGAAAAACCGTTAGGGTTGCTATGGTGATTTCAGCCTGACAAATGTACTTTAAAGTACTGATAACTGAACAGCAAATTTAATTTGCGCACCAGAAGATGTGATCCAGCAGTGGCTAGTGCTTGTTGAGGAAGGACCTGGTACCGAAGGGTCTCTGACCATCGCCTTTATATTGATCTCACACAGGTGTCTCTGGTTTTAATCTTCCTCAACAGAAATGGATGATTACTTTTTTTTCGTGAGCTGTGGTGAAATTCCTGATTGTTGTATAGCTAAATTTTCTATAGAATTTGAAATGAGGAGGCTGAGCTAACAACACTACTAATATGTCTATGTAGTAACAGAGCTAACAACACTACTAATATGTCTATGTAGTAAAGGAGAATCTACAGTATACCAGTATACTGGATCGTATTTAAAAAAAATCTGATGTGTCCTAGTCATTTATAAGTCTATTGAAATAACCTGGATTCTAAATTTAAGTATTTGAACAGTGTTGTCCTCATTATGAATAGGTACATTAATATAAATGTCAAACAGATGGGATGTGATGGATTGGCTACATATAAATAAGTGTTTAAACATTTTATGAAAGTTAGCCCAGATTGTGGTCAGATTAATTAAGATGGATACAGCTGTTAAAAGTTAAAACATTCAAAATATTTTTTGTGTGGTATAGGTTTTTAATCGGGGAGTGAGAGTACTTTGTATAGAGATTGATTGATACGCTACATACATAAATACTTAACGTACATAGTGATTATACTCCCAACATACTTACAGTAAAACAAAATACATACTGCTCGGTTCTTTCACTTTCAATCATTAAAATAATAGGGCTTGATTTATTATTCAATTTACCGTAAATCAAAAATTCTTGTGATTCATCAGGTAAGAAAATATGTGCTTATTTTTTCTAATCACTTTGAATATCTAAACATAATTGACACACAAAAATAAAATTGAAGTAATCGTTTTTTGAGAAAAGAAAAACAAAGAATTAGAGATTGGAAAATGTCATATGAAATATTCATATTAAGACAAATAATGTATGATTATTTCTTAAGAATTACTGATGTTATGTTTAATCATTGGTTAGCTTGTAATGCTGTATCATTGGTTGGAAATGCCATTAACAGTTTAATTGAAGAAAGTCGGTGACATATGGTTTATAGGTAATGTTACATATGTTGTTTAAATAACTAACGGAGTTTAGTTTGGGTGGTAATAGATTTGATATCAATATATAACTGTAAGCAGCGTGCCGGGGGTAGGGTGGGCACACTGTAGGGGATCTATTATTTATTAGACATCTGTCCACCCTACTTCACACAGCACAGACCAATGGTCATTAGCCGTGATGTAAAAACGTCAATTGTCAGCGATTTGATTATACTCCAATTATCATTAATAATTTCTGTTGATTCCTTTCATCTATTGAAGATTAAAAAATAAAATTAATGGCAGCCCCTTTTTATGTATAGGTATGGGGGTGTAATTTGGAGTAAAACATTGCCGGGAGTCGGAATACAACACTTGGATCTGAGGGCGAAAAGTTGACAAGTTCATGTATAATTTGTGATGAAACTGCAGTAAGCTGAATAGTTAAGTCCGTTTTACACTATTAATGTCACAAACTTAAATTGTCAGGTTTCTAGGGCACTGAAGTTTATAGACTCAAAAGTATGAATTTGTGAGAACTGAAATGGAATGTTTTAAAAGGAATTCATGTGATATCAATTCCATATGGGCTCAGGGTTGGCTGTTTTGGTCAAGGACTTAATTAACTCGTATTTAGATATAAGTATTTTTCTAAATTTGTATTAAAACATTCATTATAACTATTTTGTTAAGAAGAACATTTATATTATAGCTAATTGACACAAGAAATGTTCTAGCAGGTAAATTATTACAACAGATTATATAAATAAGTTCAAAATGTTGCTTAACTTCAAAATTTTACAATTTTATTATTATTTATTTTTAGCCTACAGTGTCAAAGACTGAAAAAATATATGCATTCAGAATGAACAAGATTCTTATTTCAGTTGAATTCTTCCTAAGACTTTAAGAATAAATGTCATTTAATTATCAGATGAATCATGAATGACACAGCTGTCCTTCTTTTTCATTATTAATAAATTTACCTGTTTAAGTATCTTTAGAAATGACACTTTCAATATTCACAATTTGAAGAGTACTAAAGCAAGTCAAGCAAAATGACAATAGGTATTTTGAAACACAATGGTACAGTTCTTTTGTCTTGGTATTTGTGAAAAATGTATTAATTATCCAGATTATAAAGACACCATGATGTTGAAAAACAGATATAGAAACTGTAAAAGTGTACAGTGTTAATTATCTTGGACATGCTGATGCACCATTGATTTATGTGTACTATTTATTTTTAAATGCGCTGTCATTTGTCTTACAGGTAACTGCAGAACAATACGCTTGAAATTAATTGAAATCTAGAAACGTTTTGTTCCATGTGTTTTGAAAGATGTGCCTCTATATTACATCCTAATATTGAGAAAGTCCGCCAAAGACAATGCTGCTTTCATTGGCAATTGAGTTAAATATGAAAAATATATCAATACATTTATACATATATAATTATAAAACAGCACGGTTATGTACATTTGAAAACAGTTGTAAGGAAATCAATTTAACCCAATCAGTTGACTATCTACATAATTCTATGTATACCGATGTGCCAAGAATGTAGATGTGGGCATGACAGCTTTTTTTTTTTAGTATTTCCAAATATCGTTACTCTGAAGTCACGCCAATTGCCCAGCCCATTTGGCATAGAACGGGTATAGCGCTATTTATTTGTGAATGTTGTTTTTCAGAAAGCGCTTACTTTCACTTGTGTACATGAACAAAAATGACATAAGTGTAATGACATTATGTAGTCAAACTCCGAACCACAATAATTAACAAATCAGGATCTGTCTTGCATGTTTAATGAGGTCCTTATTATACATAGATTATTTTTCTTGGTAAAGCTTTGAATCCTGAAGTACTAACTCTCCAAAACAGATCAAAACAAAACAATCCTACATACTCAGGAAAGACACATACTTCGCTGGCAAATGTTTGTAATTTCAATGGTGAAAATGTGTCTGATTTCCTGGTAACTTTTGTGTTATTCCTGTTGTTGCCACATTTTCATGGGCAATTAAACGCTGTCGTCTGTGATTAGTCATGTCCATTTTTTTTTATCAAATTCCAATTTAAAAGTGATTGAATTTATGAAACAGTAATGATAAAGTGAAACAGAAGGATTACGCTCATGTGTAGAGGATGGGACTTTTTATCTTGTCGTGCCATATATCATTGGTACAGAAGACACATTCACCAGAATTAATTCATTCCTAATTAGATTTTAACCGAATAAAGTGATATTTCCATTGGAATTAGGACAACATAATTTGAGAAATTGGATTTTTATTTTTAAGCGTTTGCGTTTGGCACACAGTTCCAATATTTACAAATGACACCTTTTGCTAAATTCACATATGTGTGTAATGATGTAATTTGGTGTAAATATATTTTTCAATTACACACATCACGGTCTGATTGATGGTGTTGTGAGCCGGCGATGTGATTCGGAGGCGGCCGATGAGGTGTGGATGACTGGAATTCTGTACAAGGCCACACCTAAAACAAGTACTCCTAAGCGCTCCGTTCTAATGTATTTGCTTAAGGAGCTTGCTGTATTAGTTGTTTGTGTTAAAAGCATTTTGTTTTTCACTTAAGTTTATGAGGGAGTTTGAATTCTGGTCAGGGTTTGAAAGGCCAGCGTAATGTGGTGATTGGACAGAAAATCCTGCGTTTTCACGTAAAATTTGCCCATTTAGATTTTCAAGATCCTTCACTATTGGATTGCAATTTCCTTGTCATTTCAATTTCAGGAGTTCCACACAATCAATCAAAAGGGATTTATGATCAAAACTGGATCTCCGTCGTTCTGTAATCAATAGCAGCAATTTAATTTGGATTGAAAGGCCCTATTTGCATAAGATTTTTTCTTTTTATTAATCAATCCTTTGGCCAAATCTGCATGTTTAACTGGTTGCACAAGGCAGCTTAAATTGAAATTTTGAGAAAGATAGATGGAAATGGGGCGCAGAAAATCTGTTTGACTCATAAAGTCTTGTCTGAATGGCATGGCATTTTCACTTAATGATGTGTTACCATGGAAATGAAACAAAACAAATCTTGAAATATAATGAGCTTATGATTGTGGAATGATGAAATTGAATCGGACTCCGTTTTTCGCTGGGCCGGATGACAGTTTAAAAGCTGAGGGTCGTTTACTTCATTTTAAAATGATGCAAATGAGGAAAGTAGCTCATTGAGAGCCTTGGCTTTTCCTTTCTCCATTTACATGACAAATCAACAGCCAAATTAATCATCCATTATTTTGCCTATCTGTTACCGAGTTAAATAAGTTTTGTAATTAAGCATCGGCAGGCATAATTTGTGACATTTTCATACAACTATATTTTTGCAGTAAAGCATTTTAATGGCTGTAATTTCTCTCATTAAGATGAAATCAAATAGGGCATCTCATGGTTAAGTACTTGAACATTTAAAGCCTTCAAGTTATATACGGCACTTAGCATTTAAAATCGAGATTAATAATAGGGGCACATAAAATGTTCCTTGTGATTCATGTTTGAAACATTTTCCTGTGAACTAAAAATTTGAGCACTTGAAAAACAAAGAGACGGAGAGAGGAACAAAGGCCAGTCTTTTGTGGAGTAAAACAGAAACTATATATGGAAAGCGTTTGAGTTTTGTAGAGTATTTTTGTTGGTTTATGTGGTCACTAGTACGTATGCAGTGATGTGAACTATGTCGCCGAGCTTCAAAAGTGTGTCATTGTGTATTGTGTCAACTTCCTTTACAGGAAGTCGAACAATTATAATTTGCTTAATAGAATTTTTTTGTTTTAAAGTTTCAAGTTGTACTGTACCTAATGTCGTCCTGAGGTCATTCTATCGAGGACTGATGTTAACAGATTAATAACCAGAGGGCACTTTTAACGTGTATTGCCCCATGTGGAAATTCTTGACAATGCGGGATACGTGATGTTGGGATCAGAAAACTTTCAAACACTCAGTAATGGACTTTGTACTTTAAAAAGTGTACAGAGATAAAAATGAAAAATACTATCAGGTCCATATATCTATATATGTACTGTAAGCTGCACTTTTCCGATGGGGGACGTCGCAATAAAAGGGTCTTGATGTTTACAGGTGTATGTTGTTGGTCATTAAATTCTGACCAGTTAACCGCTGTGTAGATGTGTACAGTTTATGAGACGTGTGACCCACACCAGAAAAAGCATTAAGTTAAATTTGTCAGCTGAAGAATTTCACAATGTAGGTTCATGGCCAAGAGAGTTGGGTTAGTTTCTTGTCCCGGACAATACAGTCAACTGAAAAACAGTTTGACAAGTTATGACATATTTCATTTTGACACAGATGTAGTGTGAAAACCCATTCTAGTTCACAGTTAAAGTGAAGGACTTGCTGAATTGACCCTTAACGCCGATCTTAATGCGTCTTAGGCCAGACTTGAAAAACAGTTTTGAGTCTTCAAGTGTTTACAAAGGGATCCCAATTGGACATTGTCTTTGATATCTGAGCATACCAATTTCAGTCTTTGGTGACTCACTGTTTCCTGAATATGAAAAAGTTATTTTATTATTGAAATTTTCCCACTACTGAGCCGATGATTTTTTTCCAGTACCTAATGTCATACAAGGATTTGATGTGATATTTGTTAAATACATGTACCAAGTCTTTCATTGGGCCAAGTTTGATCTTGGCATGATTTTGAAAAACCTGGAACTACTTTAATATCAATTCTGGATTTTATTTTGCGTTCAGAATTTTTTGAGTTAAAAAAAATAAATTCAAACTCACCTTTGAGTCATCATTTATCTTAGACACTTATTTGTGTCACCAAAGACCAAACAAGATGGCCATTAAGCTGTGCTAAAACATTTCCTATTGAACTGTTCAGTTAATTTCATTAGACTAGAAGGTATTCCTGTATGTAATTGCTGCAGAGAGTTCATTAAAAACCCTACAACATACTCAGTATGCAGTTAAACCTTTCACATTGTTTTTGAGAAATAGAAGAAGGATTTGTAAAGGGAGATAATTTGATTTTTGTATTTGTTTGAGATATTTGGATCACATGATGAGTATGGTTAGAACATGCTACCTCGATAGACTTATTGATGGATGAGTATTCATCCCTGTACATACAGAATCACCAATTCCAGTCTCCCTTCAGGGGGTTTTAGTTTTCAATTTACATACGTAATCAAAATTTCTGTTCATATCTTCTTGCAAAATTAATGGAAAATTTGTTTTGGATGCTAAATCTCCATTGTATTTGGAGATTAGATTTTATCATGTCTGGAAAGTAAATTCCATATTTTTTTTATTTTTTTTTCATACTCTAAATTAATTTCGTGAAATTTAATGTGAATTGTGTGACTTGTATTGCTGAAGCGAGAGTGATTGTGTGCTAATCTGTGTCGGGGCTCGTCGTAGCAGCCTATCCGCAAAAATCTGTTTATACAATAAATCCACAAAACAGAAAATGAGTATATTGGTTGGTTGAGTGAGCAATATAGATCATCATCTGTAAAATTCTTGTATCTTTTTAGAAATCTATATTAAAAAAACCCGTTGTGTAATTGTGATCACTATGTAACTTGTGATTCATGTACTCGATTAGTAATGCTTCATTGTTTCTTAAAGTGAAATATTATTTCATGGACAGATAAAATCAGGAAACTAGATCTACAGAATGTTTGCAGTTTTACCTGACTGCCTTAATGTCTTCATATATATAGATTCTCATTCAGTTCTTATGAAAATCATGTGTATATTGTTGAGATCCTAAAATGTTTTGAACATTTTTGAAATATTAGATATCTATTTTGTGCAAGAGAAATGAGTCAGGTTCTAATCTGCTCTGCATGTAGAAGCCAATTTTTTTCTGGGAATGTAATTTTGTTCAAGTGGTATCGTAAGTTTTTCATGTTGGGTTTCTCAATGTATTTCAAAGATTTTTGTTAATACGTTTGAAGGGTTGTATTTAATTGTTTTGTTGGATAAGTTGATGTTTGTCGAGAGCGTATCCTACTTGTACAAGAAATACTTCCTGCTAATTTACACATCCACCTCTCTTGAAATGGCGATCACAGGTTATTAGAATCCTCTTAGAGAGTTGAAGGAATTCCTTTCCACGCTATGTCTTGTGTTAAGTTTAATCCTGAATAAAAGGAACAAGGAATGGAGAGTCTGTATTGTCTTAACTGGTAGGAGCTACGGAGGCTCTTGGGTACTGTACTTGAAATTTCAGTAAGCGGTTTACATGCATTGTTGAAGTATTTTTCTCCCAGGTTTACAAATCTTTTGATTTCTTGACACATCTTAGGCGCTACCGACTGCCTATCTGAATCTTGAATGGATTCCCCATGACTTGAGGATTTTGTAGGTTTATTCTAGGACACGTTCTTATTTTAAGCCATTGTCTTGGAGCTGGCCAAGTTAATCAGTACTTAAGATACTTGAAATTCATGTTTGGAAGTGATAAGATAGGTAACCATACACAGACACAGGTACTTCTGGTGTAACTACTCTGTGTGGTGTGCCATTACACATTCTTCAGACTGGTTATATTAAAAGTGTTTCAAGTAATCTCAAATTCTTTGACCTGATATTATTTAATAGCTTAACAGTTTGAAATTCTTGATGAAATTTTCCACTTGGCTTGGTACAAACTGGGCTGAATTATTTGGGGGGAGAACCCCTGTTTTTTTGGGAATGTTGAACTAACTATAGCCAAGATCACTTCCTGTGGGTAAACAACGCAATACTTCCTGTTGGTAACAATACAAACATGATACCACTTCCTGTAGGTAAACAATTAAAACCTTATACTTCTTCCGGTAGGTGAATAATTCAAACTCTATACTACTTACTGTAGGTGAACATCTTGAGCCTTATATTACTTCCTGTAGGTGAACAACTTGAGCCTTATACTACTTCCTGTAGGTGAACAACTTGAGCCTTATATTACTTACTGTAGGTGAACAACTTGAGCCTTATACTTCTTCCTGTAGGTGAACAACTTGAGCCTTATACTACTTACTGTAGGTGAACAATTTGATCCTTATTCTACTTCCTGTAGGTGAACAACTTGATCCTTATACTACTTCCTGTAGGTGAACAACTTGATCCTTATACCACTTCCTGTAGGTGAACAACTTGAGCCTTATACTACTTCCTGTAGGTAAACAGCCAGAGCCTCATATTACTTATATTACCTGCGGGAAGACAACTTGAGCCTTAATACTACTTCCTGTGAACAATATTATTTATTAATTCAAGTCTTATACTGTACTACTTGGTCTAGGTAGAAAACTCCAGCCTGATACTATGTCTTTGTTAAGATGTGTGTTGAGACTGAGAACTTAAGAATAATACTTTGTTCTTCAGGTGACAGCATAGGGTAATTATTTTGTAATACATTGTACAGATCAAACATTGTGCAATGGATACCATACTTGTAATTATTGAATCTTGTATACTATTAGTATCAAAGATTGACTCCTGTCTTTCACTACATGCAAAAACAAAAGAAAACACAATATGTTCAATTGTGTTGAACACAAGGCCAATATGTATAAAGTAGTGCAATTGTGATGAACACAACGCCTATACAGTTTTGTACATAATGGCCTTGAGTTTTTCACAATTGTACAACTTTGTACATAATGGCCTTGAGTTTTTCATAATTGTACAACTTTGTACAGTTGTGATGAGCACAAGGTCAGTATGTACAAAGTTGTACCATTTGATGAACACAAGGCCAATTACAAAGTTGAACACAAGGTCTTCATGTACAAAGTTACACATACAAAGTTGTACAATTGTGATGAACACCAAGCATGTACAAATAATGTACAATTGTGATGGGCTTTAGAGTGTGTAAGAAATTGTACAATTGTGATAATCATCTTGTACAAAGTTTTATTTTGCAATTAGTTGTCATTAGGATTAGAGATGATGAACATTAATGTAAGACAAATGTAATCCCATGTAAAAACTTGTCCTGCCGACAGTATTGGGGACCAGGGCATCATCTGTTCATCTGACTACCCTGCAGTTTCACAAGCTTTGATGTCATAAAGATTAATGGCAATATTGTGTTCCTCTCACCACCAAACATCAAAACCTTTGTTTCAATTCACACTGGCAGATAGCATTATAAACAACCACCCCACTCCAGCTCCTTACACTGAACCTAATGTATGTGAGTTGACATTTATTGGCTATCAGTAAATGTATGCCCCCTATATGTAGCATGCTAACATGTTTCATTACCATTTAAGCTCAACACCTTTACCCATGACTCTTCGAAATAAGTTAGAAAGTCACTTGGAAATGAAATAAAATCTTGGTGGCTTGACCAAGTCTGGGGGACGTTCATACGTTTCAACAACTGGGTCAGTCTGCCAAAGTTAACATACCAAAATGTTTTGACCTGCCAAGCAAACAATCCTCCGTCATTTCTTGTCCCGTGTCTTTCCCTTTTGATACATTAAACGCCTGAAGAGTATCCTTAATCATGACAGTTTTAGCAGAATTGAATTGAGATTTAAAGGGAGGGGATAAGTGCATGGTGTTTTGAAGGTGTGGTCGCAGATATTAATCTTACAATAGGCTGTAAGTCAAAAAGCTTTTGAAATTTCTGCTATTTATGGATGGTTTGCATGAAATATAGATTATAAGCTGAACTTTTCATTTAACTTTATTAGATAATGTCATATCGGCTTAACTCTTCAACTTTATAATTGAAATTACGCAATGAGCTTTGAGCGGTATACGATAAAATCATTCTCTTTTGACATGGTGGACAATATTTATTAAACTTTAAATGATTTAGTTAATAGCTCTAAAACACAGCTGTTCAGTTCAGGAGTCAATTTTTCATACTGCAATGCAATGTCACTAGCTTGTCATCTTTACAATGACATAATCAAGAACCATTTCATTTTGTCACAGTAATATGTTATAGTCAGCCCGAAGGTATATCCATTAACCATATTCCATTGGCACCTATGCCACCTCTCTCCATGATACAGAACAGTTGTGAGAAGTTAATTATTAAATCATTAAGAATTAAAACCTTTTGGATAGTATGTTTATCTCCAGGTGAACGTTGAGTTTCCAAGTCAGTTTATGACCCTGTATTTTAACTCGTTAATATGAATACCCCATTTTTTGGTTTTTCGTCTTCGTAAGTCCCCACAACTTTGATAATTTAAGGATTGAAAACTTCAGAAGTTAGATTTCTTAGGAAATATTGTGTTAATAAATATATAAGTTAACTACAATTTCACCCTTATAGATACTCTAGAAAGGACAAGACAACCTTTCTACTTGTACCAGTGTTATAAATTTAGCTAAATAGTATTATATCTACAATAGGTCTAGCAAATTTGTTTCGTCATCATGGGCATCTCTAAATTCGATAACAAAATACAACAATTTGTTATTGTGATCATCTGTATCATCAGAACTCTTGTAGTTTATGCCTTCCAACATAAAAAGATTATGACCCTGTTCAATGTTTTCCTCATACACACAGTTATAAGTTTAAAGGTAATTATATAACTTTCTCACAAAATTTCAGTCCACACATAACTGAAAGTTGTTAAGATAACAAGTCTACATAACTTAGAATATAATAGTGTACAGACCAGACTTTTTGTAGACCCCATCTATCAATCTGCTGTTAATTTCGAATGCCTCTGTACTCTTTTGGATTCTTTGGAGATACAAAATTTTTTGATGTCATAGAAACATTAAGCGATGGATCTCTTTCTTGACAACCAAAGGTCAAGTTAGGTCATTGGAGTAATGATCACTTGACATGATTGAAATGAAGGTTCAATGTAGGGTGTACAACTTTTATCATTATTGGCAAATTTGCACCTATGTTAAAATTAAATCCTGGCATCAATTATGAATGTATAAGATTAAGTTTAAAGATAACCCTTGACAGATCAACTCGAAGCGGACAGAAGCGTTACTAACGGCAAGACTTTAGACTAATTAGGAACCTGTAGACATATTGGCTCAACTTGGTTTTGTTAGCAGTTATAATTTTACAAAGTCAAATTATTTTCTTTGATTATTTAAGAAATTACATGATTACTACAGAAGATAGACCACAAATCTTGAGGAGAAGGACTTAAATGAATTGAAATGTTATCCCAGTCATCTTCAGCACCGGTTGAACCTGGGTCCAAATGAAACAGAGAGTTTCTTTAAACTGGGCCTTTATTGCATGCTGTTGGTGATTAGGTGATATAACACTGATTGTATCATGGTATAGTCTGTTAAAAGGACAACACTAATGCAGCCTCGATGTGGGACGTTTGACCTTGTGAGGCTACATGTACGGTGTAATAAGATTACTGGTAGATAAACGTGTACTTAAAAGGATGTATTAGTCATTTTTGCAAACAATTTAATAGATAATAATAAAAAAAAATAGGTGTTCTCAAAAGGATTTTATAATCATTTTTGCATACAATTTAATAGAAGATTAAGGTGTTCTTTCTTGAAAGGATATATTTGTCATTTTTGCATACAATTTTCTAGAAGATAAAGGTGTTCTCAAAAGGACACATTAGTCATTTTTGCATACAAGTTACTAGAAGCTTAAGGGATGAATGTTTCATTTTTCCATACCATATATATAATAAGCCTTATAGTAGATGAAAGATTGAAAATCTCAAAAGATTGTCTACCATAAGTCCTTCTTACTTACAAACAAATTTAGTCAACCAAGGGTGGCTCTATGATTTGTTTTGCCCCCTTCCCCTAGTTAGAGGTCAAAAAAGATTTTGGAAATTCACGGAACCAATTTGAGAAAAATTGGATATTAACACCGGAGTCCTTTTCCCTAGTAGCACATATATACGCTCCCCAGTAACACATATTCGTTCTCCAATAGCACACATATGCCCCAAATTGACCCAAATTTCAATTTTTATGTCACTAACTTAACAACATATGACTTAAAATGACAACCAGTAATATCACACATGGTTTTACAAGACACACTGTCTTGAAGAAATGGATAATTGAACAACACTTGACTTCCACTTTAATTCAGAGCATGTGATAGATTTGTTAAATGTGTTTTGAAAATATTATCCAATGTCTATTTATCCTCAAAAGCCAGGAACAACATGTATAGCGATGTATGTATTAGAGAGTAAGGAGGGAAAAACATGAAATGACCCAATGATTCAAAACCATCATGGTCTGAAGTGTTCTTAAGCACATTTCTAATTAATGTATATCTCTGATTTATTTATGATCATAGTGACTTAGGGATAAGTTTACCAACATGCTATAAGTAAAACTTTGACGATACGTGTAACCTAATTCTTGTTGACTTTCAACTGTCAGATGTTTTGTTTCTGTTTAAGAATTGAAATGAACCACTTTTTGTTTCAATTTGAATATCAGATGTGAAACTAAGAATTTAATGAACTTCACATTTTTTTAGGTACAACTGACAACTTAATAACTGATGTCTAGGTAAAGTGTAAGCTTGAAATGGCTTTTCATTATTGTAAATTAATTAAAGTTCAATTTTGATTGATTATCATTCACCCCTGAAGATGCATTTGAACTGTTCCAATTCAAAGTTTGGAATAGTTCATTGTAAAATTTCAGGGATGAATGAGTTAAATGAATTTCATCACGTGTCAACAATATGGTGAAACAATACCGTAACAATAGTCTTCTTTTCAAAATATGGTAATGTGTGGCCATTTTGATAATTGACCAATGGTACAATGTCCATCTTGCCTATTTGCCAGGTTGGAGTGACCAGTACAAAGACCCGAGGAAGAAGGGAAGCTGCGATTGCTGTTTCATAAAGGTAAGAAATTGCGTCAGTCAAAATTTGTCAGACTATAGAAAATTAAAGGATCACAAATGTGGAGCACTTCCAAATGGTTACTCAGAGACAAGCTTGGTGGTAATTGGCAAACTCGGGGATAAAACTGTTGAGGATTAAAGGACGATTCTGCTAACTGTTCCAATGTTTGTTGATTTTCTTTTAGATTTGTTTGAGTCATGTCTGTAATAGCATCTATCATGAAGTGTAGCTGTCCTCGCATGCCTTTAAAAGTCTAGCTACGATTAGGTCGATGTTCGCTTGTCCTTACATCACCCGGATGATTTTACTATGCAAGCTATTAAAGTAAAAAAAGAAAAACTTGAAATAAGATGAAAGATTTGGAGAAAAAAATCTCATACCAATTTGAAATCAAAAATCAAAAAGAATGTCATGTCTTCTCTAACAGAGAGAAAGCTTTTCTAAAGCTTTAACGGTGCTGTATAGGAATCGAATAGAAAATGAAATCTGCCTGTTTAATACGGCATCCAATTACTTGGAAATTCATTTTATTGAAATCCAGTGACAAACTTAATGCCTTTTGTGGTGCTAATGCGGTGCATCTTTGCATCATTCATTGCAGCTACCTAAACCACAGTAATTTATTATCCAACCGCAACAAAGGGGTGCGATGTGTGTCTGTATGGGGCCCTGGTCGCGGCGCCGTACAATTACGTTGTGTGAAAATAGCTCATTACGCTGAGCTCCGGGACTCGCATGACTTGTTTATGGTGGTTGCACAGTAACTGTGCAGCTATGCTGGACGGATGATGCATTTAATTGGGTTTTAACCCCAAAGATTACAATCTGTTGATTCTGTAACTTCCCAGTGAATAAGTGACATCCCAACATGCAGTGTCGTTTGGGTTGATAATGTCCCCGTAGTTTCATTCCTGAGGTGGCAAAAGCTTTTGTCCCCATTCTTAGCTGCCTCCTCTGATCCGTACGATCCTTTTATGTTGCAACAATACGCTGTTATCTCACACAACAAGTGTTACGGGGGATGCACACAGGTTTTACCTGTCACCTCCACGAACAGTGCACCTTGATGACTCATTTACATCAACACATCAGTATGGAGTCTTAAATAACTGTCCTTTATATGTTTACCTGATGTACACTGCTGTCAGATGCCTTGTAAAACTACAAGCTGTTCTACCTTGTAAGGGGTGTATATCACATGGCTTTAACTCAACTGATGCTATCTGCAACGGTTCAGTGAAATCAAAGGTTTCTGTCCAGGCCTTTAAAGGAAGGATTGCTCAGGATTGGGGTTTTGGAATTTTAAGACAGCTTCATATGAAGTCAGTGCCTGTTGTATGTGTGATGGTCAGATGAGTCATGACAACTGACAAGCTGACCATCTTGACCTTTAGACAATTGAAAGGACTTGACAGATATTTTGAGAGAAACTAGTTTATAAGCAGCTGTTTTACAGCGATGATTTTCTTAGATGGACACTGGTTGTATTCTAGACTGTGTCTGTCTTGTTTGTCTGACACTGGTAGTATTCTGGATTTTGTCTGCCTTGTTTGATTGACACTGGTTGTATTCTGGACTGTGTCTGTCTTGTTTGATTGACACTGGTAGTATTCTGGACTGTGTCTGTCTTGTTTGAATGTGGGGGAGGGGCACATGTGTGCACAGGACGAGAGTAAGGACGGTGTGGATGTTCATGTGTCTGATAACCCCCCTTACCCTGAACAATCATCCCATATTGACACTGGTAATATTCTGGACTGTGCTGCCTTGTTTGATTGACACTGGTAGTATTCTGGACTGTGTCTGTCTTGTTTCATTGACACTGGTAGTATCCCTGACTGTGTCTGTCTTGTTTGTCTGACACTGGTAGTATTCTGGACTGTGCTGTCTTGTTTGTCTGACACTGGTAGTATTCTGGACTGTGTCTGTCTTGTTTGATTGACACTGGTAGTATTCTGGACTGTGTCTGCCTTGTTTGATTGACACTGGTAATATTCTGGACTGTGTCTGTTGTTAGTCTGACACTGGTAGTATTCCGGACTGTGGCCGTCTTGTTTGATTGACACTGGTAATATTCTGGACTGTGTCTGTCTTGTTTCTATCGACTGAGTCTATCTTATTTGTTTGACAACATCATAAGCAGTCTGGACTGTGGACTTTCTATCTTGTTTGATTGTGACCAGTAATAGACTTGTGTTGTAACACATATCTTTTTGATTTGGACCAGAACTAGACTTTGACTATGGACTCTCTGTCATGTTTGATGAGGACCAGTAATAGATTTGCCTTTTGAAGATTTGGACCAGAACTAGACTTTGACCGTGGACTCCCTGTCTTGTTTGATGAGGACCAGTAATAGATTTGCCTTTTGAAGATTTGGACCAGAACTAGACTTTAACTATGGACTCTCTGTCATGTTTGATGAGGACCAGTAATAGAATTGCCTTTTGAAGATTTGGACCAGAACTAGACTTTGACCTTGGACTAATCTGAGCTGTGGACCGTTTGTCTCATTTTACTACCAGGTAACACCAGTAGTAGTCTTGATTATGGACTCTTAGTTCTGTTTGACACCATTTGTAGTCTGGACTGAGGTATCTTTGTCCTGGTAAATTGGTGCTATTAGATGAGGATTTAGCCATATTGTTTGCAGTACGGTGGTATCAAAGTCTGTGTCCTTCACTTGACATGGCCCACTTACTCAGAGCTCCAGGCTGATCTCGTGACCTTTCTGATGTTTGAAATATTTTGAAACACCACCTCATTAGTGATATTGAATAGACCATCTTTACTGCGGAATAGATTCTGTCATCGGCAAACGAGACTTTACTAGATATTTTTAGCCAATAAGATTTATTTTTGAATTAAAGTGCTGTAGTGTCAGCCCTATGTCTGGGTGTGACACTGGACTTCCTCCAGGGCAGACGTCATGTCATCAGAAATTATACGTTGTATTGCCCGCGATCAGCTCACATTTGGTGACGTATTGCTTCTGAATTGTTATGATTGTTGCATTTACAGACATTGTGTTTCTCACTTTTTGATGGCTATTTGAATCCCAGAGATTAAAGGTTACTGGAACATGCCAAAATGCTTTAGTCGTAGACAGGGCTGGTTACACAATGGCTGGATCTTGGAGACGTATTATGCATGGCCATTGCGGTGAAACTGAAGCTACAGAAATCTTGTGACCATTTGTGTTAGGTAAAAGATAAATATTCAATGCATTTTTCTCTTTCCTTAGATATGAATTTTTAAGATAAAGATAACTTTCTAGACTATTACTTCATTGAACATTCATAGAAACGTACATCAATATAAATGTATGTTTTATTTTGTAATCCGTTTGCTTTCACAAAATAAAACCGTCTTCATCATTTGACAATTTCACTGAAATGGATTTTTTTTGTGAAGCATTTCTTTGCTAATATTACATTTATTTGGCAAATCCTCTATAATCAGCGAGGTGGCCAGAGATAAGTGTGTCATCTACTGTGGCAGAGATGGGTCCCGATTGGTCAGCGTCTGATTGCTGGAGTCTGGCTATATTCGTCCATGTGTTATCTGTACTTACACTGCGTCGCTGTGGTGTCGGCCTTTACTCTACCATGTTATACACACAATCACTTTTTTAATCAAATCTTCATCATAACATATTCAGTTTAGACACCTTCTGTTTTGATATTTTAGAGAAGAATTATTGGTTTGAGGTGGCGTTTTTCATACCAACATGTTGGCTTTGGTCGAAATAGGAAATGACCAGATGAGCACCCTTGATTATTGTAGATGTTAATAATTCATATACAGACAGTACTTTGGAACATGTTCTTTGATTGATGGCAGGNGGGGGGGAGGGGGGAAAGGGGGGAGCGATTCCAATATAATTCAATTATACTCACAGAAAGTGAAAGTGACTTGGTCAATCTCTGATTTCACCTTTCTCCAGGCCACCCACAAAAAAAAATCCAAAATGTTGAAAATTTGGAATCCCGCCTTGTGTATTTAAAGTCGTTAGTAATCTTTGACACACCAGTCTGAGGTCTGACTCAGGCGGTCACCTTCAGCTGACAAACACAACAGGGCTTTAAAAGTTAAAGTTAAAGCATCTGCGTCATGTTTTCACCACAGTTTTATATTGTTTTCTATCATTTACAGATGTGGAACAGGTCAGAGGATCATGACACTTACCACAATCTCCGAACATTTTATGCTGAAACCATAAATTTTGATAGACATTAATCATCTTTTGAAATATAAGACAGTGTTTAAGTTACAAATGGCTTTTGTTTTATATATTTTTTTATGAAAACATTCATTGTAGAAAAAATAAATTAAGGGCAAGCTTAGACAGACCAAGGTCATCGTTACTAATTATGGAAGTTTGTCAACCTTTTCATTGACATTAATCTAGCAACTTCATTTCTTTACAGATTTTGATAAAACTTTGCAGTTTGTATTTCAGGGTTTCTAGGTCAATGCCAAGGTTACCATTACTATATATAGAAATTTGTCAAATAGTGCTTCATGTTAATGGGAGTAGGGACATTCATGTCTTATAGGCATTTTCTAGTTTAGTAATTATTTTATTTGACATTTTTATTAGTTGGGGTAGTGTAAGAATTTACCAAAGCTGTATTTTGAGATAGTTTTAAGTTTATATGACACTGTTGTCTTAGTTACCTATGTATATAAGGGTTTACTAAGTAGGTAATTTAACTGGTATGGGTACCTCATTGGTACTGGCAGGTATCTCTGGTTAGTGTTGTGAACCTTTCACCTATTCTTGCAGATGATGACATGAAAACTTTGGACAAACAGTGAGTGACCAGTTGACCGCAGCAATGTCTTCCGATGTGACATGAATTTGGCCTCCATCGAAGTGACCTATGTCCATTTCAAACTTGCCAGGTCAAAAACTGTTTGACTTCCGACACAACAAAGCAGAAGGCTCTGACCAATCTGGACAAATAAAACCTTGACCTGACCCTGATGTGTAAATCCAATCTGATTCATCAAAACGCCTGGATAGCACAAGCTATCATATACACATTAGGAGATTAAGTGAGAAAATAAGCAAGGAAAATGATGTTCAACAAAGTAACTTAAACCAGAAATAAGCTGCACATGTGTGTAATGCATGTGGAGACTTATTGTTTAGGTTCCAATGTTTTATAGAAAGTTGTAAGAATGTTGACAATGTTTGTCATTTGAGCAGCCCGCAGTGCAGGACTAGAGACTGTTACCCAGGGAGAGTTGATCAGTTTGGATGGGGGTGTTTAACTGATGGATATCATAAAGAATTTTGGACAAGATCCAGCATCTTGTGGAATCTCAAATTACTCCCCTTGTATTAGGCCTTTTGTTCTACCAGTACTTCTTTCAAAAAGAGGGAGAGGATTATCTAGATTTTATCACACATATCTCCCTGGAATAATTTGTATCTCTGACACTCAGGTTTGCTGGAAGGAATGGTGGCGCATCTGTACCGAGGTATATTTGTGGATGTTAAAGCTGGTCTGTGGATGAACATTGTGAAGTTGGACTGGCATCTGATAGCCACACAGTCTTAAGATACCACAGACACTATCCTGGTCTTACAAATCTTACAAAGCCCAAAACTTTATCATACACTGGAATAATTTGATTACACACATGTTAATTGTTACTTAATGTGTATTAGTATGAGGGTACATTACAGAATAAATGTGGCTGTATAAGAGCTGCTTCCTCAATAAATGTGTATACATTTCAATTAAATCTCCAACTGTTTTATGACTTTTTTTCCATTTCATCGTGATGTTGTATGGCAACAGCTAATTTACTAAATACCAACATTTGTGGGACTGTGGCTTTTGATAAAAGAGAATTATAAAACACTATGACAACCAATCAAAAATGGTTAAGGCTCCTTGGTTAACAACGGAATCAGTACACATAGTAACTTATCAAAGACGGTTCAGTTTGTCATTGATGGTGAGCTTTTATGATGGTGCTTTGTCTGTCCTCTGTCTTTCATCAACTTTTGAATTTAGACATCCTTTCCTAAACTACTGACCAAATTTCAACCAAATTGTGGTGGTAGCATGTTTAGCACATGGGATCAAAAGTGACAAAAATAAAGAGGATGACTATTTTGGGGGAAGAGAGACAAGGTCAAAAGGGATCAATTCAGCTAATTTTCTTTAACTCATTCACCCCTGAAGACACATTTGAACTCTTCCAATTCAATGGTTGGAAAAGTTCATTATGAAATTTCAGGGGTGAATGATTCAAACAACATCTTGTCCTAAATTAATGGGCAGATTTAAGCCAAACTGTTGTGGTAGCATCCTTAGCCCATAAGAATTAAATGTTAAACAAATGAAGTGGCCAGCATTCCTTGGGGCTATCATCCAAAACTACTGGACAGATTTCAACCTCACTTCCAAAACAGCCAGGTGAGTGGTGCCTTAGGGCCTCTTGTTTAAATGAGATACAATGGCATCGTATTGAAGGAGGTTCAGTCTTTTGTTGGTGAAAAACATTAAAACTACACAAAATAAAATACTGAAGGAAAATAAAGTCTTGTCACTTGTGATAAACATGAATTACACACACAATGACATCTCATCAACGGTTGTCCTGTCATTGGTGAACAACATAAAAATTACAAAATTTCAAAGAAATTCAAGTCTGTCATTTGTGAACAACCAAAAACTACACACAACAACTTATCAAAGAGACAGAAGTCTGTCTTTGGAGAACAACAAAAACTACACTTGGACAACTTATCCAAATAGGTTCCGTCAGTCACTGTTACTGGTTGAATGAGGCAGCATCTAAAAGTACGAGGATGACATAAGTGTCCTGTCATCTGTGACATATGGGTAGGCTAAAGGCTGTTAGTACTTCATAAAGGGCACTTACTCTTATCCAATACCTCATAATACATTGTGTTTGTAGCTAACAGTCAAAATCTTCCGTGTCCAAGTGATTTATACATGTACATATATAATTTCATAGGTAAATTACAAATAAAAATGATGTTAGGAATAATTGCCTTAGTAAAGTTTCAAAATGTCAGTTATAATATTCTACACAAAATTTTCTTTTCCAAGATATCAATTTCAATGATATTTTTTTGAAGCAAAACAGAATTAGAGACGTAGTATTCCCAGAACACCAAAATTTCAAAAGAATTCACTAAGGATGGGCCTGGTAAAGTTTATGGTTAAAATCAATTGACACAATTAGTATTGACAGAGAGAGGGAGGAGAATTGTTACCACATTACCCCTTAAGCTGTTTAATTAACAGAAAAAATGGGGGTCCTTGCCCCATTCTAATGAGTTGGATTGAATTGACAAATATGTACAATACTGAGGACAAGGCTGCATTTTTTATGTGCGGCTGTAGACAGACGCTCAGTAAAACAATTTTACGACTCTTCATTTCAACACTTACTTTTACGATTATGTCATCTTTCTGCTTATGAATAAGTGATTGGTTAACTATGGCATATATTTGGTGCTAATTACCTAATTTGTTATAAAAATCAAGACTGTCAGTTTACAGAAAAAAATATAAATGGCAAAGTTTTCCAAACAATTCCTAATTACAATTCATTACACCACTTAATTAGATTTATAAATGAAGTCCTGGAGGTAATGAGATGTTCAAATTGCATTACAGGAATTAAGTAGCTACTTATGGTAATTATGATGAGGTTGCGGCCTCTACTTTATGGGAAAATGAATTTTATGAAAAGTAAATTCAAACATTTGTGATATTTACCATAATTTTTGTTTTTTGTTGACATAGTGTGACTTTTTTGTGTTTTATCGTTAAAAGCAATTACTGACTGTACCGATACCAAGTTTATTGGATGTTATGTTTTATTAATGTGAAAACAAACAATATATACGAGTGAATAACAACAACAATACTTTATGCAAATACTGGAAGCTAGATGTGTGATAGTCGAGATGAAATTCAATACCTGTTGAAAAAAATCCCCATCAATTTATATCTCCATTTTTATCGTTTTCATATAGGACATTTTTTCTAATGATAAAATAGTCGAGATTTGCCATCTGTGAATTGTGCGAGATTTACAACGTGTTGGTGTTGAAAGTGATCATTATTCTGATGATTATGGCGATAGTTTTTAAGATTTTATCATCATTTAATTATGCATGTTTGGATTTCTATTCAGTATTGCTAGCTGTATAGTCAATAAAAAATTGAACTTGAACAATGAAAATGTCCGGAGGCTAAAAACCTGTGTTTATGACTCAGGGTGTAGGCTAAACACAGAAAAAAACTACATATCTCCTTCTATAGTGGAGTTGTCCAAGCTTGGCTGTCGGTCCTCGGGCTGTGTCTATGCTTTTGTCCACGGATGACATTGACAGCTCATAACAAATATATGTCTCGAAAAATATGACAATTTCAAACATTAATCTTACCAACATCTTCATGAGATAACTTTGACTATTAATTATTTACAAGTTCCAGTTTGTACCTGCAGAGTCTCCATTTATCCCACATTTAATACTTAATTGTCCTGTTTTTTTGAACTGTCTATGAGTAACAGTATCAGAATTAATATACTAATTGGATGTATTTTTTTTACTTGGACTGTGTGGTGTGTTCTAGGTTAACCAGATGAAATTACATTTAATCTCTGGAAATTGACCCAGCGATACAAGCTTATACCTACAAAGACATACATCACACATCTTATTGATTATTCAAGATTTTCTTTGGAAGTTTTCAAATTTTGGTAGATTTCCAAACCTTTCATCATTTGTTGAACATGCGAGAAACTTCTATCCGTAAGGTAAACCCTCTGTGTGTGTCGCTTCCATTACATCAAGATGCTTGCATCTTCAGAAATAAAATAAAACACTCAAAGAAAACGCCTTGACACTTTTTACTAATCAAATGTGAATGACTGCTCTTAATTTGGAATAAAAACTACCTCGACAACTGTTTTCATTTACTAATGACATTTAAGCTTTGATAAGACATAGGCTTAATGTAGAAACAGAATAAAAAATTTATGTCGATTTGAGGAGATGCTTAACGTCAATACATAGGTTTTGAGTTTCTCTTCTGGAAGAAACCCGACCCAGAGTATCTCAGCTCCTGTCTCGTCTTTCTCTTCACATTTCTCATTTTTTAAATATTTTTTTATTTAAATTGTTAGGTCAATTGCACTAATAAAAAGTCCTACAGGATTTAACTCTCTAAGGTTTCAAAATCTACATTTTTTAGATTTTTGATGAAAATAGATGTGGCCAGATTACAAAGTGATGGTGACGGTTTCCGCTTGAATTATAACTTTCTATACATTGTCCTTCCCTTCTGTCATGGCTGGTGAAAATAAACAGATTTAATTACAACCCTGGATAGGTTAGCTTTCTGGTCCAAATTATCCGGCAATTCAATCCTTAAATTGGCTTTCAAAATGTCACAGCGCTAAGATTTACTTTTAGATCTCGATATTAAATATTAATATACAACAGATGTGATAAACCTGGATCCTTAAATATTCCAGAAATATATAATTCTTGATGACAACATTTTAAATATTGTCATAAAAGATCATGGGGGACATCATTTCAAAATTATTCGGTATAATTTATACCACATGAAAAATAAATTGCTTGTTTTGACCACATGTGTGTATACAATACTGGTATATATTACCTTGTACTGGCGAAATATGTTGAATAACCCTGTGTAGGTATATATACGTAGTAGTTTTATTTGGCATTTGTACTTATGCTGTCAACCTTTGCTTTAAAATTCATATTTCATGTCAAGTTAATAGTGTTTTAAGGTATTACAAATGAAGGAGGCGACGGATGCTCTCCGCGGCCAAAGTGTGACCAAATGCCAGACCAGCGCCATCTTACCATCTCTCGCCAACCATACAGTGTCCAAGCTGCCATCATCTGGCTACTACCAGTTGTCCAGTTAAAAAAAAAAAATCAATGCAAAATTATCTAAAACATGGATACTGGTGCGATCAGTTGGAGATATTGAAGGGTGAACAATAGTACTTACTGTCAGAGTCAGCATCAGTGGTCCAGCGATCATCCTCTGTCAAACACATTCACAAGTCACTGGTAACGCTTGCTGAGGCTCTACCTATTTCAATGTTGGCCAGAGAAATTTGAGTGAATTTTGTTGAATGTCTTGAGCCGGTGATTAGGAGAGAAGTGGAGGTTGTGTGTGTGGAGTTTTGTTTTGGCCAGACGTTTGTATTGACCTGCCCAGCATTGCTGTACTACAATTGGATAAGGAGAAAATAACGGGCTAGCTTAGGTCTCAAATTTATTTCTTAATTACAAATCTTCAATAAATAATGACACTCAATATTGGTTTTAATTACTATTATTGAATTGATATTGCAGTCTGTCAGTGTCGAAACAAAGGCAGCTCAGCAGGAAGTGACACATCTGCACACTGATTAATTTACATACATAGACTTAACTGACCAGACACTGTATTTTTTTACTTTCACAAACTTTCCTGTGGAAATGTATCGAATCCCATCAGTCACTGTATCGTCTAAAGTAATTTAAAAAAGTGACGTGTGTATCAGATTACCATATAATTTTATTTGGTCATTCAGCACAACAAAGAGTTTATATTATTTCTATTTTTTCTAGGGAAGTAGTTATACAACTAACTGTAAGGGGCAGTGATGTACCCTTACTAGGGGATAAACAGAACAATCAGTGACGAGGGGCAGTGATGTACCCGTACTAGGGAATAAACAGAGCAATCACTGACGAGGGGCAGTGATGTACCCTTACTAGGGAATAAACAGAGTAATCACTGACGAGGGGCAGTGATTTACCCTTCATAGGGGATACTCAGAGCAATCACTGACGAGGGGCAGTGATGTACCCTTACTAGGGAATAAACAGAGTAATCACTGACGAGGGGCAGTGATTTACCCTTCATAGGGGATACTCAGAGCAATCACTGACGAGGGGCGGTGATGTACCCTTCCTAGGGGATACTCAGAGCAATCACTGATAAGGGGCAGTGATGTACACTTACTAGGGAATAAACAGAGTAATCACTGACGAGGGGCAGTGATTTACCCTTCCTAGGGGATACTCAGAGCAATCACTGACGAGGGGCAGTGATGTACCCTTCCTAGGGGATACTCAGAGCAATCACTGACGAGGGGCAGTGATGTACCCTTCCTAGGGGATACTCAGAGCAATCACTGATGAGGGGCAGTGATGTACACTTACTAGGGAATAAACAGAGCAATCACTGATAAGGGGCAGTGATGTACTCTTATTAGGGAATAAACAGAGCAATCACTGATGAGGGGCAGTGATGTACCCTTACTAGGGGATAAACAGAGCAATCACTGATGAGGGGCAGTGATGTACCCTTACTAGGGGATTAACAGAGCAATCACTGACGAGGGGCAGTGATGTACCCTTACAAGGGGATAAACAGAGCAATCACTGAACAAGGGCATTGATGTACCCTTACTAAGGGATAAACAGAGCAATCACTGACGAGGGGCAGTGATGTACCCTTACTAGGGAATAAACAGAGCAATCACTGATTAAGGCCAGTGATGTACCCTTACTAGGGAATAAACAGAGCAATCACTATCACTGATGAGGGGCAGTGATGTACATTTACTAGGGGATAAACATAGCAATCGCTGACGAGGGGCAGTGATGTACCCTTACTAGGGGATTGACAGAGCAATCACTGACGAGGGGCAGTCATGTACCCTTACAAGGGGATAAACAGAGCAATAACTGAACAAGGGCATTGATGTACCCTTACTAGGGGATAAACAGCAATCACTGACGAGGTGCTGTGATGTACCCTTACACGGGGATAAACAGTAATCACTGATGAGGGGCAGTGATGAACCCTTACTAGGGGATAAACAGAGCAATAACTGATGAGGGGCAGTGATGTACCCTTACTGGGGAATAAACAGAGCAATCACTGATGAAGGGCAGTGATGTACACTTACTAGGGAATAAACAGAGCAATCACTGCTAGGGGATCCTCAGAGCAATCACTGACGAGGGGCAGTGATGTTCCCTTACAAGGGGATAAACAGAGCAATAACTGAACAAGGGCATTGATGTACCCTTACTAGGGGATAAACAGCAATCACTGACGAGGTGCTGTGATGTACCCTTACACGGGGATAAACAGTAATCACTGATGAGGGGCAGTGATGAACCCTTACTAGGGGATAAACAGAGCAATAACTGATGAGGGGCAGTGATGTACCCTTACTGGGGAATAAACAGAGCAATCACTGATGAGGGGCAGTGATGTACATTTACTAGGGGATAAACAGAGCAATCGCTGACGAGGGGCAGTGATGTACCCTTACTAGGGGATAAACAGAGCAATCACTGACGAGGGGCAGTGATGTACCCTTACAAGGGGATAAACAGAGCAATCACTGATGAGGGGCAGTGATGTACCCTTACTAGGGGATACTCAGAGCAATCACTGATGAGGGGCAGTGATGTACCCTTACTAGGGAATAAACAGAGCATTCACTGATGAGGGGCAGTGATGTACCCTTACTAGGGGATAAACAGCAATCACTGACGAGGTGCAGTGATGTACCCTTACTAGGGGGTAAACAGCAATCACTGACGAGGTGCAGGGATGTACCCTTACAATGGGATAAACAGCAATCACTGACGAGGTGCAGTGATGTACACTTACAAGGGGATAAACAGCAATCACTGACGAGGTGCAGGGATGTACCCTTACAATGGGATAAACAGCAATCACTGACGAGGTGCAGGGATGTACCCTTACAATGGGATAAACAGCAATCACTGATGAGGGGCAGTGATGTACACTTACTAGGGGATAAACAGAGCAATCACTGACAAGGGGCAGTGGTGTACCCTTACTAGGGGATATAGAGAACAAGAGCTGGTTAGGTGGGTGTTTATACCTATACTAAGGGATATTGAGTGCATGGGCTGGTTGGGTAGGTGATAGTACCTGTACCAGGGGATATAGCGCAAGAGCTGGTTAGGTGGGTGTTAGTACCTGTATTAGGGGATACACAATACAAGGGCTGGTTAGGTGGGTGTTAGTACCTGTACTAGGGGATAAAGAGTGCAAGGGCTGGTTAGGTGGGTGTTAATACCTATACTAGGGGATACACAATACAAGGGGTGGTTAGGTGGGTGTTAGTACCTGTACTAGGGGATACACAATACAAGGGCTAGTTAGGTGGGTGTTAGTACCTGTACTAGGGGATACACAATACAAGGGCTAGTTAGGTGGGTGTTAGTACCTGTACTAGGGGATATAGAGTGCAAGTGCTGGTAAGGTGGGTGTTAGTACCTATACTAGGGGATATAAAGTGCAAGAGCTGGTTAGGTGGGTGTTAGTACCTGTACTAGGGGATACACAATACAAGGACTGGTTAGGTGGGTGTTAGTACCTGAACTAGGGGATATAGTGTACAAGGGGTGGTTAGGTGGACGTTAGTACCTGTACTAGGGGATATAGAGTACAAGGGCTGGTTAGGTGGGTGTTAGTACCTGTACTAGGGGATATAGAGTGCAAGAGCTGGTTAGGTGGGTGTTAGTACCTGTACTAAGGGATACACAATACAAGGGCTGGTTAGGTAGGTGTTAGTACCTGTACTAGGGGATATAGAGTGCAAGTGCTGGTTAGGTGGAGGTTAGTACCTGTACTAGGGGATATAGAGTACAAGGGCTGGTTAAGTGGGTGTTAGTACCTGTACTAGGGGATATAGAGTGCAAGGGCTGGTTAGGTGGGTATTAGTACCTATACTAGGGGATATAGAGTACAAGGGGTGGTTAGGTGGATGTTAGTACCTGTACTAGGGGATACACAATACAAGGGCTGGTTAGGTGGGTGTTGGTACCTGTACTAGGTTATATAGAGTACAAGGGGTGGTTAGGTGGGGGTTAGTACCTGTACTAGGGGCTATATAGTGCAAGGGCTGGTTAGGTGGGGGTTAGTTCCTATACTAGGGGATATATGATGCAACAGGTGGTTTGGTGGGTGTTGGTACCTGTACTAGGGGATAGACAGTACAAGGAGTGATTAGTTGGGTGTTAGTATCTGTACTAGGTGATCTAGAGTGCAAGGGCTGGTTAGGGGGTGTTAATACCTATACTAGGTGATATAGAGTACAAGGGCTGGCTAGGTAGGTGTGTTAGTACCTGTACTAGGTGTTACACAGTACAAGGAGTGGGTAGTTTGGTGTTAGTACCTGTACTAGGGGATATAGAGTGCAAGGGTTGGTTAGATGGGTGTTAGTACCTTTACTAAGGGATATATGATGCAACAGGTGGTTAGGTGGGTGTAAATACCTGTACAAGGGGATATACAGTACAAGGAGTGATTAGTTGGGTGTTAGTGCCTGTACCAGGGGATATAGAGTGCAAAGGCTGGTAAGGTGGGTGTTAGTACCTGTACTAGGGGATATACAGTACAAGGAGTGATTAGGTGGGTGTTAGTACCTATACTTAGGGATACAACACAGTGGTAGTTAGTGGTGTGTTAGTACCTATACAAGGGGATACAACACAGTGGTAGTTGGGGGAGGGGGGGTGTTAGTACCTGTACTAGGGGATACAACACATTGGTAGTCAGGGGTGTGTTAGTACCTATACTTGGGGATACAACACATTGGTAGTTAGGGGTGTGTTAGTACCAATTCTTGGGGATACAACACATTGGTAGTTAGGGGTGTGTTAGTACCTATACAAGGGGATACATCACATTGGTAGTTAGGGGTGTGTTATTACCTATACTTGGGGATACAACACAGTGGTAGTTAGTGGTGTGTTAGTACCTGTACTAGGGGATACAGCACAGTGGTAGTTAGGGGTGTGTTAGTACCTATACTAGGGGATACAACACAGTGGTAGTTAGGGGTGTGTTAGTGCCTATACTAGGTGATACAACACAGTGGTAGGTAGTGGTGTGTTAGTACCTATACTAGGGGATACAACGCAGTGGTAGTTAGGGGTGTGTTAGTACCTATACTAGGAGATACAACACAGTGGTAGTTAGTGGTGTATTAGTACCTATACTAGGTGATACAACACAGCGGTAGTTAGTGGTGTGTTAGTACCTGTACTAGGTGATACAACACAGTGGTAGGTAGTGGTGTGTTAGTACCTATACTAGGGGATACAACACAGGGATAGATTAGGGATATGTTAGTACCTGTATTAGGAGATACAACACATGGATATCTAGGTGATACATCACAGTGGTAGTTAGGGGTGTGTTATTACCTATACGGGGGGATACAACACAGTGGTAGTTAGGGGTGTGTTAGTACCTAAACTAGGTGATACATCACAGTGGTAGTTAGGGGTGTGTTAGTACCTATACTAGGTGATACAACACAGTGGTAGTTAGGGGGGTGTTAGTACCTATACTAGGGGATTCAACACAGTGGTAGTTAGGGGTGTGTTAGTGCCTAAACTAGGTGATACATCACAGTGGTAGTTAGGGGGGTGTTAGTACCTATACTAGGTGATACAACACAGTGGTAGTTAGGGGTGTGCTAGTACCTATACTAGGTGATACAACACAGTGGGAGTTAGGGGTGTGTTAGTACCCGTGCTAGGTGATACAACACAGTGGTAGTTAGGGGTGTGCTAGTACCTATACTAGGTGATACAACACAGTGGTGGTTAGTGGTGTGTTAGTACCTATACTAGGGGATTCAACACAGTGGTAGTTAGGGTTGTGTTAGTACCTATACTAGGGGATACAACACATTGTAGTTAGTGGTGTGTTAGAACCTATACTAGGGGATACAACACATTGTAGTTAGTGGTGTGTTAGTACCTATACTAGGGGATTCAACACAGTGGTAGTTAGTGGTGTGTTAGTACCTATGCTAGGGGATTCAACACAGTGATAGTTAGGGGGATGTTAGTACCTATACTTGGGGATACAACACAGTGGTAGTTAGTGGTGAGTTAGTTCCTATACTAGGTGATACAACACAGTGGTAGTTAGGGTTGTGTTAGTACCTATACTAGGGGATACAACACAGTGGTAGTTAGTGGTGTGTTAGTACCTATGCTAGGGGATTCAACACAGTGATAGTTAGGGGTATGTTAGTACCTATACTTGGGGATACAACACAGTGGTAGTTAGTGGTGAGTTAGTACCTATACTAGGTGATACAACACAGTGGTAGTTAGTGGTGTGTTAGTACCTATACTAGGTGATACAACACAGTGGTAGTTAGTGGTGTGTTAGTACCTATACT
>NW_018407466.1:145935-182101 GCF_002113885.1 Mizuhopecten yessoensis
GATACAACACAGTGGTAGTTAGGGGTGTGTTAGTACCTGTACTAGGTGATACAACACAGTGATAGTTAGGGGTGTGTTAGTACCTATACTAGGGGATACAACACAGTGGTAGTTAGTGGTGTGTTAGTACCCGTACTAGGTGATACAACACAGTGGCAGTTAGTGGTGTGGTAGTACCTGTATTAGGAGATACAACCCATGGATATTTTAGGGGTGTGTTAGGACCTCTACTTGGGATACAACACATTGTAGTTAGTGGTGTGTTAGTACCTATACTAGGGGATACAACACAGTGGTAGATAGTGGTGTGTTAGTACCTACACTTGGGGATACAACACAGTGGTAGTTAGTGGTGAGTTAGTACCTATACTAGGTGATACAACTCAGTGGTAGTTAGTGGTGTGTTAGTACCTATACTTGGGGATACAACACAGTGGTAGTTTGGGGTGTGTTAGTACCCGTACTAGGGGATACAACACAGTGGTAGTTAGGGGTGTGTTAGTACCTGTACTAGGGGATACAACACAGTGTTAGTTAGGGGTGTGTTAGTACCTATACTAGTGGATACAACACAGTGGTAGTTAGGGGTGTGTTAGTACCTATACTAGTGGATACAACACAGTGGTAGTTAGGGGTGTGTTAGTACCTGTACTAGGTGATACAACACAGTGGTAGTTAGGGGTGTGTTAGTACCTATACTAGGGGATAAAACACAGTGGTAGTTAGTGGTGTGTTAGTACCCGTACTAGGTGATACAACACAGTGGTAGTTAGTGGTGTGGTAGTACCTGTATTAGGAGATACAACACATGGATATTTTAGGGGTGTGTTAGGACCTCTACTTGGGGATACAACAAAGTGGTAGTTAGTGGTGTGTTAGTACCTATACTAGGGGATACAACACATGGATATTTTAGGGATATGTTAGTACCTGTATTAGGAGATACAACACAATGATATATTAGGGGTGTGTTAGGACCTCTACTTGGGGATACAACACAGGGGTAGTTAGGGGGGTGTTAGTACCTATACTAGGGGATACAACACAGGGATATTTTAGGGATATGTTAGTACCTGTATTAGGATATACAACACAGTGGTAGTTAGTGGTGTGTTAGTGCCTATACTAGGGGATACAACACATGGATATTTTAGGGATATGTAAGTACCTGTATTAGGAGATACAACACATGGATATATTAGGGGTGTGTTAGGACCTCTACTTGGGGATACAACACAGTGGTAGTTAGTGGTGTGTTAGTACCTATACTTGGGGATACAACACAGTGGTAGTTAGTGTTGTGTTAGTACCCGTACTAGGTGATACAACACAGTGGTAGTTAGTGGTGAGTTAGTACCTATACTAGGTGATACAACACAGTGGTAGTTAGAGGTGTGTTAGTACCTATACTAGGGGATACAACACATGGATAATTTAGGGATATGTTAGTACCTGTATTAGGAGATACAACACAGTGGTAGTTAGTGGTGTGTTAGTACCCGTACTAGGTGATACGACACAGTGGTAGTTAGTGGTGTGGTAGTACCTATACTAGGGGATACAACACAGTGGTAGTTAGTGGTGTGTTAGTACCTATATTAGGGGATACAACACAGTGGTAGTTAGTGGTGAGTTAGTACCTATACTAGGTGATACAACACAGTGGTAGTTAGTGGTGTGTTAGTACCTGTATTAGGGGATCAACACAGGAGTAGATGAGGGAGGGGTGAGTACCACACACGGGCCTCAAGTTATGCTTTTTGTATTAATGATACTGTTTATATGGCAAGTACTTTGCAGGTAATGATGAGTGCTTCAAAATTTTAGACATGAAAATATCTTGACCCTTAGGGGTCAAATCTGTTAAACCACTTACGGCACATAAAGAAATTTTACTGAAATTCCCTGAAATTCATAATAAATGTGCAACAGCTTGGTTCCATAGAATGTTACAAACTTGGGAAAAGAAATCACCTTGACTCAAGGTCACAAGGGTCAAATTTGTCAAAACACGTAAACAGCTTTTTCTGCAACACAAACAGGTATATAGAGTCATGATGACTAGCCAATATCTTGCTGGCTATGAGCGCTACACGCTTTTGGAAAAGAAATGTCCTCAAACTTTATCCAATATCATATGGGTCAAATCTTTTAAAATATACTCATAGACCTTCTGGAGAACAATGAAAAAGGTCTTGATTTATAATGTGGCTAGTAGCTTGCTTGTATGGATTACTACAAATTTTTGAAAAATAGGACCTTGTATTTTATTCAAGGTCACAGGGGTCAAATATGTTAATAAAACACTCAATCACCCTCTTCTTAAACATCAAGAAACCTAGAGTCATGATATATTAGAGTTGCTTGCTAGCAATGAGTGCTACCTAGTTATAGAATAGGAATTATCATGACCTATATTCACAGTCACAGGAATCAATTTTGTTCAACAACTTAAAGAGGTTTTTTTTGGAAGATCTAAAATGCCTAGAGTCAACTTATGATAAATGCCTAGAATCATGCTGGCATGGACAATACAAAGTTTGGGAAAAAAATGAACTTGGCCTATATTCAAGGTCACAGGGGTCAATTTTGTTTAAACAGTCAAATGCTTTTTTTCTGAAAAACAAACTGGCCTAAAGTCATGATGTATGGCCAGTAGCTTCTTGGCTATGATTGCTACAAAATTTGGGAAAAGAAATGACCCTGACGTCTTTTGGGGTCAAATTTGTTAGAACACTCAAATGGCTTTCTCTGAAGAATAAGGAGGCCTAGAATCTTGATATATTGTCTGTGGCTTGCTAGCAAGGAGGGCTACAATATTTTAAGATAATACAAAATCATCTTGACCTATATTCAAGGTTGCATGGGTCAAATCTGTTAAAACACTCTGAGAGCTTTTTCTGAGGAGCCAAATGCTGTAGAATTGTGATAAGTAGCCAGAAGCTTGCTGGCATTGAGTGCTGTAGAGTTTATGATAAGAAATACCTTGACCTATATTCAGTATCACAGACTTCAAAACTGTAAATCCTCAAATGACTTCTGACTTCTTCTAAAGAACCAACAGACCTAGAGTCATGATATATAGCTTGCTGGCATGGAGTACTAAAACATTTGACGTCTGAACAATGATAATGGCCTATAGAGTCAAATTTGTTCAAATGATTAACATTGTCCCACTTTCAATGGGTAGGGGTCAGATTTGACTTCTTGTGAATAACCAAAGACCTAGAGTAATAATTATTTGCCAGTAGCATGCTAATTTAAAAAAAAAATGACCTTAATTCACTCTCAAAATTACAGAGGTCAAATTTATTAAAACATTTCAAGAACTACTAATTAACAAAGATATCTAAAGTACAGGTATTTTGAATGAAGCATACTGGCATGAAGGCTATCAAGTTGGTTCAGATGAATAACATTTACCAACTTCAAGGTCACAGATTTCTCTGTTTAAACCTAAGACAACTTCTTCCAAATGACAATGAGGGGTCAGAGGTTGTGATATTTTCTGTTGTACTGTAGCATGCTGGCATAAAGAGCCAAAAGAAAGATGTTGAGTGTCATGTTCAATGTCACATTAGGGTCAAATTTATTAAAATCTTGAAATGCTTTTTTTTCTAAATATTATAAACAAGAGGCCTAGGGTCAAGGTATTTGAACTTACTTTGCTGGGGTGAAGGGCTATCAACTTTGTTCAAATGAATAACCTTGATCCACTTGCATGGTCATTGGTCAAATCTCTTAAATTTGTGTAAATAAATTCAGTATATACACACTGTGAAGGTCACAGTTTTGAAATGTGATTAGGCCTCATGTTGAAAAGATCCAATTACCCGGTATGTAAAATCTTGAAAAGCTTGAAGGAGAAAGTGGAATAACTCATTCACCCCTGAAATTTCTTAATGAACTATTCCAACCTTTGAATTGGATGAGTTCAAATGTGTCTTCAGGGATGAATGATTTGAGGAATGAAATTCTGTAAAAAGAGGAAAAAGGGATGAAATACTGTGAAAGTTTAAAGGAGGGAAATGGAGATGTGTAAAAGGTTGATGGAGGAGGAGGGATAACAGATACATTCTGTAATTTCTTGACTGGGAAAGAGGATAATGGATAAAATTATGTAAAAACTTAACGGAGAAAGGCGAATAAGGGATGAAATAGTATGTTAAAGTTTTTAGGGTAAAGAGGATAATGACATTTTTGTAAAAGAAAATCTTGAAGGAAGAAGAAAATAAATAGACGAAGTTAAAGAAATATTATAAAAGCGGTGTTGATTATTGTACAGTACAGATGTGTAGCACATTCAAAGTGTTTTGATTTTAGTTAGCCGTAGGGTAAATGGATGATTTACGGTAAACAACGATCAATAATTGCAACAGACATTGATGGGACAAAGTCTATATGTTGTGATTGGAGTTTTTTTTATATATATATGGAAAAAAAATATTGATTATAAGGATTGGTTGGTATGATTGGAGACAGAGGAAGAACCTGTTATTATTAAATTTGAAATATTGATTTGGTTTGCTATTATTATGTCTGAAGGTACTTAAATATGACTGGACAAACTTGCTAAAGGACAGAACTGGAAGGACAGACAACAAAAGAAAAAAAATGGTGTTTATTACTTGGACATGGTGTTTGCAGACGTAGGGTGTCACATTAAGGTAATGTTAGATTTCCGGTGTAAAATGTATCGTAAAAGATAAAATACCAAGCAAGAAATAAAATTTATCTTTACACAGCGATGGACATTGAGTGGGATTGATGGATTTGGTGGAAATTTATAGTACAATTTAATTCTCTTCACCGCCGCACAACGCTGCCGTAATGTAGCTTAAAAACCCGCACAAACGAATTACATAAAAACTATTGAAATTAACTTGAGTGGTCCAGTTTTGCATTGTTTGTTGTAAATTTTCCTCCAGTTTTGCAGCTGAATGGAAGCATTCATGGTATTAACTGGATCACCGGAACCAAATATCTGATCACTTAGACCTGGTGAAATTTCAATCTAGCTTGATGAATTAGTCTTGTAATGAGCTGTCAAGCCGAGCTGCAGATTTTTTAATAACTTTGTTGTAAATTTCAGTCCTAGACAATGTTTATGAAAACTGATATGGGAACGGAGGCAGGCATTTGGCCACAGTCCTAATATGGTAATTCATTGGTAAAATATGGTATTTTACAGAAACCTGCATTATGACATTAAGTCATTTTCCAGATTTAAAATTTGTACAAAAATAGGATAATTTGAGTGCATTCATTGAATTTGATAACCCTATTCAGAAGAAAATGTTTCCGCAGAACAAAGACAAAAACTAAATTTCCGATAGGAAAAATATTTTATGGGTACAATTTTATCTTGATTTAATGAAGAAACCACCCCCATCTCATAGCGATTCTGTTGTCAGATTTGATGATAATTACAAAGGTCGCATGTAAATCTCTACACAGAACAGGGATACAAGTTTTCATATCTAGGTCAACTACTGCGACATGTTTGAGCTAATTCAAAAATAGTCCTGGCAATTGGAGGTATAGAATTTCACTTTCCTTAAATCAGACCAATACAAAACAATAAGATGAGAAAATTGTAGAAGATTAGAGTAATAAATAAGTGTGGAAGAAACCCCAATTTATTGTTTAAATTGGCTGTATCGGATGACATGAGCCTTTGAGCCATCTAACCAGCGAAGGGTTCTCAATGTCCCCGTACTGTACAACACTGTAGAGGGGGATACAGGATTATTTCCAGATTTTTGGATTTTTAGAGACAGGTTCATATTTTAATATTTGTTTGATGTATTACAGACTGAGATGAACATGCAATGTGATATCTTAAATGACACAATATAAGTTAAACAACAGTGGTTTTGCTGCTGATGTCATTTACCATAAGTAATACACGCTGTTATGTGTCTATTGAAAAATATTCTTGACAGCGTTCCTTAAAATCAAAATCCATAATAAGAATTTTACCCTTTTTTTTTTATATATATATGATGTTTTCCCTTCAAATTATACTGCAACTTCTCAATGATGTCGACATCGATGACATCATTCAATGTCAGTAGGAACTAAATTGTGACTTTGGACACATATTTTAATGGGTACATATGGGTGGGAGGGGGTAGGGGGTAAGGCTGAACACATGTTGCAGTGTATCAAAGGGATGAATTGTATGTCAGTGGAAAACATGGCATAATTATATATAAGTAAATGTCATAACAGTGTACATCTTGTGTGACGAAAAAGTCACATGGCTGGAAATAACATGTAACACCAAATGTCATGGGACACAACATGTTACAGTGTACGTCATCAGTGACAAAAAGGTAATACGTCTGTAAATTATATTAACATAAAAAGGAGGATAAAACATGTTGCAGTGTACGTCATCAGTGACAAAAAGGTAATGCGTCTGTAAATTATATTAACATAAAAAGGAGGATAAAACATGTTACAGTGTGTGTCATCAGTGCCAAAATGTCATACGTCTGTAAATTATATCAACATAAAAAGGAGGATAAAACATGTTACAGTGTACGTCATCAGTGACAATAATGTCATACGTCTTTAAATTATATTAACATAAAAAGGAGGATAAAACATGTTACAGTGTACGTCATCAGTGACAAAAATGTCATACATCTGTCAATTATATTAACATGAAAAGGAGGATAAAACTTGTTACAGCGACGTCATCAGTGACAAAAATGTCATACGTCTGTAAATTATATTAACATAAAAAACAGGACAAAACATGTTACAGTGTACATCATCGGTGACAAAAATGTCATACGTCTGTAAATTATATTAACATGAAAAGGAGGATAAAACTTGTTACAGTGACGTCATCAGTGACAAAAATGTCATACGTCTGTGAATTATATTAACATAAAAAACAGGACAAAACATGTTACAGTGTACGTCATCAGTGACAAAAATGTCATACGTCTGTAAATTATATTAACATGAAAAGGAGGATAAAACTTGTTACAGTGACGCCATCAGTGACAAAAATGTCATACGTCTGTGAATTATATTAACATAAAAAACAGGACAAAACATGTTACAGTGTATGTCATCAGTGACAAAAATGTCATACGTCTGTAAATTATATTAACATGAAAAGGAGGATAAAACATGTTACAGTGTACGTCATCAGTGACAAAAATGTCCTACGTCTGTAAATTATATTAACATAAAAAGGAGGATTAAACATGTTACAGTGTACATCATCATTGACAAAAATGTCATACGTCTGTTAATTATATTAACATAAAAAGGAGGTTAAAACATGTTACAGTGTACGTCATCATTGACAAAAATGTCATACGTCTGTAAATAATATTAACATAAAAAATTGGATAAAACATGTTACAGTGTACATCATCGGTGACAAAAATGTCATACGTCTGTAAATTATATAAACATAAAAAGGAGGATAAAACATGTTACAGTGTACGTCATCATTGACAAAAATGTCATACGTCTGTAAATTATATTAACATAAAAAACAGGACAAAACATGTTACAGTGACGTCATCAGTGACAAAAGTGTCATACGTCTGTAAATTATATTAACATAAAAAGGAGGATTAAACATGTTACAGTGTACATCATCATTGACAAAAATGTCATACGTCTGTTAATTATATTCACATAAAAAGGAGGTTAAAACATGTTACAGTGTACGTCATCATTAACAAAAATGTCATACGTCTGTAAATTATATTAACATAAAAAACAGGACAAAACATGTTACAGTGTACATCATCGGTGACAAAAATGTCATACGTCTGTAAATTATATAAACATAAAAAGGAGGATAAAACATGTTACAGTGTGTGTCATAAGTGACAAAAATGTCATACGTCTTTAAATTATATTACCATAAAAAGGAGGTTAAAACATGTTGCAGTGTACGTCATCAGTGACAAAAATGTCATATGTCTGTAAATTATATTAACATAAAAAGGAGGATTAAACATGTTAAAGTGTACATCATCATTGACAAAAATGTCATACGTCTGTTAATTATATTCACATAAAAAGGAGGTTAAATCATGTTACAGTGTACGTCATCATTAACAAAAATGTCATACGTCTGTAAATTATATTAACATGAAAAGGAGGATGTGACAAAAATGTCATACGTCTGTAAATTATATCAACATAAAAAGGAGGATAAAACATGTTACAGTGTCCGTCATCATTGACCAAAATGTCATCCGTCTGTAAATTATATTAACATAAAAAAGTGGATAACGTCTGTTAATTATATTAACATAAAAAGGAGGATAAAACATGTTACAGTGTCCGTCATCATTGACCAAAATGTCATCCGTCTGTAAATTATATTAACATAAAAAAGTGGATAACGTCTGTTAATTATATTAACATAAAAAGGAGGATAAAACGTGTTACAGTGTACGTCATCAGTGACAAAAATGTCATATGTCTGTATATTATATAAACATAAAAAGGAGGATAAAACATGTTACAGTGTGTGTCATAAGTGACAAAAATGTCATACGTCTTTAAATTATATTACCATAAAAAGGAGGATAAAACATGTTGCAGTGAACGTCATCAGGGACAAAAAGGTCATACGTCTGTAAATTATATTAACATAAAAAGGAGGATAAAACATGTTACAGTGACGTCATCAGTGTCAAAAATGTCATACGTCTGTAAATTATATTAACATGAAAAGGAGGATAAAACATGTTACAGTGACGTCATCAGAGACAAAAATGTCATACGTCTGTAAATTATATCAACATAAAAAGGAGGATAAAACATGTTACAGTGTCCGTCATCATTGACCAAAATGTCATCCGTCTGTAAATTATATTAACATAAAAAAGTGGATAACGTCTGTTAATTATATTAACATAAAAAGGAGGATAAAACATGTTACAGTGTCCGTCATCATTGACCAAAATGTCATCCGTCTGTAAATTATATTAACATAAAAAAGTGGATAACGTCTGTTAATTATATTAACATAAAAAGGAGGATAAAACGTGTTACAGTGTACGTCATCAGTGACAAAAATGTCATACTAATACGTCTGTAAATTATATTAACATAAAAAGGAGGATAAATCATGTTACAGTGTGTGTCATCAGTGACAAAAATGTCATACGTCTTTAAATTATATTAACATGAAAAGGAGGATAAAACATGTTACAGTGTAAATCATCAGTGAAAAAAGTGTCATACGTCTGTAAATTATATTAACATCAAAAGGAGGATAAAACATGTTACAGTGTGTGTCATAAGTGACAAAAATGTCATACGTCTTTAAATTATATTAACATGAAAAGGAGGATAAAACATGTTACAGTGTAAATCATCAGTGAAAAAAGTGTCATACGTCTGTAAATTATATTAACATAGAAAGGAGGATAAAACATGTTACAGTGTAAATCATCAGTGAAAAAAGTGTCATACGTCTGTAAATTATATTAACATAGAAAGGAGGATAAAACATGTTACAGTGTAAATCATCAGTGAAAAAAGTGTCATACGTCTGTAAATTATATTAACATAGAAAGGAGGATAAAACATGTTACAGTGTAAATCATCAGTGACATGTCATACGTCTGTAAATTATATTAACATAAAAAAGTGGATAACGTCTGTTAATTATATTAACATAAAAAGGAGGATAAAACATGTTACAGTGTACCTCATCATTGACAAAAATGTCATACGTCTGTAAATTATATAAACCTAAAAAGGAGGATAAAACATGTTACAGTGTACGTCATCATTGACAAAAATGTCATACGTCTGTAAATAATATTAACATAAAAAACAGGACAAAACATGTTACAGTGACGACATCAGTGACAAAAATGTCATACGTCTGTAAATTATATAAACATGAAAAGGAGGATAAAACATGTTGCAATGTACATAATAGATAACAAGAATGTCATACGCCTGGAGAATACCTGCATCAACAAATATGGGACAAAACCTATTACAGCTTATGTTACACCGATTGTCAAAAGGGACATAACATTACACATTTGTTGTAGGTGACACAAATGTCATGACAAGATAATGTCATACCACATCCAAAACCCAATACAGGATATGTCATGTCATTGATAAACAATCCACAAAACAGCTGATTGTGAAGATTGTGCAAAGAAATGTGACCCTTGTATACATGTAATAAGGCTATTGATTTTCTTATTGTCCATATATAGAATGGCTGGTTCGGTTTAAATCAAAATAGCTATTACAGATAAATGTTATATTTGTAAATGATTTTAAGATTGATGGACTCAGTCTGAGGAGAACGTAATGAAATTGAAAATAAATTTGTTCGTATAGAAATCGAAATAAAAATCACAATCACATTTGAAATAAAATTACCATTCGGGAAAAATCAACGTTACCTCACTTTTTCTGCAGAATGTCAGCATTGGCTATCTGTTCACATTGAATTCTCAATTGAAACTGTTGTTGGATTTTGATTGATTTACATGTCTGTTTAAGGTAATACAAGCACTTGGTCCTAGTCAATTACAGTCTACCTTAGTAGGACGTAATCGTCGGGTACCAGTAGTTATTCTGACATGGCGCTTTGACCGACAGAAACGTGTTGGGTGAAAGTCTGCGCGGCGTTATTAAAAGTACAAAGTTCGGTAATTCAGAATGGGATAAAGCATTAATTTATATTCTTAAAAATAATATAAAGGACTTCAGTTTTTAGCAGTACTAAATAGAAATTCCTCCTCCAAATTAGGGATTTCAGTAATGGTTATTTTCCAGACTTCTGTTTGCTGTAAGAAATTTGATGGTAATAAAATGGACTTAAATTACTTGAAAGAGTTCAGTAAATTTTCATAGATAAAGGATGTCCTTGTCTTTCAGAATATATGTTTTCTCCCTTCCCCTTAAAATCCCAATCTAAATGATATTCCATATTGTCATGTCACTGTTAAATTGAAAAACTTGTCTTTTCTGAATGTAACCAATATTTCCATATGTTAAGGTTTTGGTTTGTACAGGTTCCATTTCTGTGAAACTCTGTGACACCTGGTTGTCTGGCTTAGGCACATTATGCAGGGTCAAGTTACCGATCAGTTCACTGATAAAGCACTGATCTTTGTCTCATTGTAGACTATGAATAGATATTTTGAAGCTCTATATAATCATGATCACTAAAATGTCTTCCATTTCTGTTACAAGGCATAAAATTCTGTTATTGTAACAAACAAATAGAGTTAGCGTTTCACAAATATTTTGGTTCTTGTAGACAAAAAGACATTAGCTAGCAATCTGAACATTTGGAAAATTGTTTTGATTCTTGATTCTTGGACATATGCAAATGAGGAGGAAAAAAGGCATTAAAGCATGTCCCGACTCTGTCTTGAGTCTGTCTGGACCAGTATGACGAAGCCATGTCCAGGTTATATATTGGTAGACTGGACAGAACCCATTGCATGCTGAAGCAAATTTACTTGTGGACAACAGATAATTTACATTGCATGTTTAAGCAGTATGACATTATGTTGCCACGGTATTTATACAAATCCTCCAGCCCTTTCATGTTGAACAATCCTGGAATGTTAACTAACATCTGACTCTGGGCTCCTCGCCCTGACAACCTGGTAGAGTTCAGTGTTCTCCACAAATGACAGGTTTTCACATCTTCATTTTTCACTGTAATGTAGTATGACTGCTGGTGGAGGTATCTCACTAGGTGCTGAAGTTTAGTAGGGAGAGGAGGGTTGGAGGGGGAAGGGAAGTGGAGAGGGGGAGGTGAAGTGAGGAGGGGGTCAGTCTTTGAGGTTACTATCACCTAGGATGTTTGATAATGGGGAAGATAGTGTGTAGAGATGGGAGTAAGATCAGCTGTTTACTCCCCTCAGGATGTGTACTCTAAGTTTCTTGTCAATCAGATCTATCCTGTCACTAACAGAGACCTAGACAGTTTAGAGACATTGGATTTTTTGTATCATGTTTTATCAATTAAAAACTCAATATTTGGTAAAAAACAGTTAACTGCAAATCTGTAGCAATATTTCAAAATAGAAAATATATAAACCAGTGTGTTTATTTTTCCAACATCAAAAGGAAGTCCAAACTTTTTATAAATTCCACAAGTCATATTCCAAAGAGTGCAGGAATAAAAATGACAGAATTATACTTATTTTGAGCTCGTCATGAAGCCAACATTTTAGTCACTACAGGTTTTATTTATCATATTATTTATACAAAATCACTTTAATTGACAACTGATGTCCTGCTCCTCTGGTAGAGAACTGCTCTGTGACAACTAATGTCCTGTTTTTCTGGTAGAGATCTACTCTGTGACAACTGATGTCCTGCTCCTCTAGTAGAACTATACTCAGTTACTACTGATGTCCTGCTTCTCTGGTAGTGCTCTACTCTGTGACAACTGATGTCCCTCTCCTCTGGAAGAGCTTTACTCTGTTACAACTGATGTCCTGCTCCTCTGGTAGTGCTCTGGTATGTGACAACTGATGTCCTGCTCCTCTGGTAGTGCTCTGGTATGTTACAACTGATGACCTGCTCCTCTGGTAGGATTATACTCAGTTACTGCTAATGTCCCACTCCTCTGGTAGAGATCTGCTCTGTGACAACTGATGACCTGCTCCTCTGGTAGAGATCTATTCTGTGACAACTGATGACCTGCTCCTCTGGTAGAACATTAGACTGACAACTGGTGTCCTGCTCCTCTGGTAGTGCTTTGGTCTGTGACAACTGATGTCCCACTCCTCTGGTAGAGATCTACTCTGTGACAACTGATGTCCTGCTCCTCTGGTATAGCATTAGACTGACAACTGGTGTTCTGCTCCTCTGGTAGTGCTCTGGTCTGTGACAACTGATGTCCCACTCCTCTGGTAGCTAGATCTACTCTGTGACAACTGATGTCCTGCTCCTCTGGTAGAACTATACTCAGTTACTACTGATGTCCTGCTTCTCTGGTAGTGCTCTACTCTGTGACAACTGATGTCCCTCTCCTCTGGAAGAGCTTTACTCTGTTACAACTGATAACCTGCTCCTCTGGTAGAATTATACTCAGTTACTACTGATGTCCTGCTTCTCTGGTAAAGCTCTACTCTGTGACAACTGATGTCCCTCTCCTCTGGAAGATCTTTACTCTGTTACAACTGATGGCCTGCTCCTCTGGTAGAGATCTGCTCTGTGACAACTGATGACCTTCTCCTCTGGTAGTGCTCTGGTCTGTGACAACTGATGACCTGCTCCTCTGGTAGAGATCTTTTCTGTGACAACTGATGACCTTCTCCTCTGGTAGTGCTCTGGTCTGTGACAACTGATGTGCCGCTCCTCTGGTAGAGCTCTGGTCTGTGACAACTGATGTCCTGCTCCTCTGGTAGTGGGTTGTGCTCTGGTCTGTGACAACTGATGACCTGCTCCTCTGGTAGAACAATGGTCTGTGACAACTGGTGTCCTGCTCCTCTGGTAGAACAATGGTCTGTGACAACTAATGTTCAGCTTCTGGGATAGAGAGTGACTGAAAACTGATGTCCAGTTCCTCTGGTAGAACACTACTCTGTAACAACTGATGTAGAATCTGTCTCTATTGATGGTGGTCATGTTTTTTATGTTCTTTATTGTCACATTGACTTGTCAATTGACTCCCTGGTGGAGCTTCTATTAGGGATCAGATGAACTCTTTGCATACTGGGAGAAATCTGGTAATTTAATAGACTGTCTGCTACCGAAAAGAACCTATTACGTCAAGGTTTTTCTTTACTCTCACCAATATTGAATGTCAAAACTTTTATCCCCTATTACTAGCAATTTCTTTTCCTGTAATGAAGTAGTAAAAACAAAGAAAAAATATGAAAATAGCGTCGGGTAAAATCTTGTGTCAATTCTTTCATGATGTTTAAGAAATTGTCTTCAATTGTAAAAACTGCCTATGGGGAAATGCATGGTCTGCTCAAAAGTTGTTGCTACAACCGACTGCATAAAGCAACCAAGGTTAAAAGTTATTCTCAACAATTACGCATTAATTCTATTGTATTACATGGTCCTTTGAAACCCACTTGTACCATTACTGAGCTTTTCATTGTCCTGAGACAGACCTTCTCCTCGGTACACCGGTGTGTCTGCGTCTGCGTCTGCACAGTGCACATATAGTCTACACCAACATCAGTCAGTGGCCATATGTTTGGCAGATTGGCAAAAATCAAATTTATCTTGCATGAGATTCATGATTAATTTCAAGGAAGGTTATTTATGATAAAATATAGATGTGTGATTTGCCTATACGTATACATGTACATGATGAAAAAATTGATTGGTGTGTCTTAGGACTAATTTTAGTACAGGATTTGTTTGTTATCGTGTGTCTTCTCCAGAGAACCCGTATTACTTGCCCGTAACAAATCTATCCCTTTCACTGTTTGACATTCTCATATTTTCTTTCATATTGAGCTGTCATTTTTCTTTGTTTTCATCAGTGTTGCCTTATAGTATTGATATTTATAGATTAGTTACATTTAAGACCCATTGTATGTGAGATCGTATAGATTTTACATATAAATTATGGACCGTTTCCTCTGGAGGTATCTCTAACTAAATCTAGTGTTAGTGTTCATACCTAGGAACAGGAATTTCCCTATGGAATTCTAAACTTTGTCACTAATTGGCATTTTATAGTACAGCACATCTAGTCATAAAAATGAAAAATTTAACCAACATTTGCTTGCTTGGACTGCCAGTAACACTTTCATTCCACTGTGATTTTATGTGATGGTCCGATGAACTTTGCTTCATAACTCATGGTAAATTGATTCCCCGTTCCATCTTTGTCAGGCGTAATTAACTTGTGTTTTAATCAAATCTTAATGAGGTATTGTGCCACTTGCATAAAGGTGAGAGAAAATGAAAATAAAACCTTGTGGGAAAACATTAAAAACCACAAAAACTTGAAAAAAAGATGATCCGCTACCGAAGGTGGTATGATACCGGGGCAAAAATTCTTTGATGGACGTGGCCGTTGGGAATTTTTATCTGGTTTCCTACATTTGCTTTGTGCCATGATAAGTTCCTAACCTGTGTCGATGGGAGCAACGTTATTGGATTTTCTGATCAAATTAATACACTCAGCCAAGTGATTTATTATTTTACAACCAGATGGTTGTTTTTTCTTAGTTTGAAGACTTTCGAAACCAATTTATGTTGGGGGAGTTTGGGAATAGCGGGCCTTAAGGTGACCTTCAATGTCTTTTTCATGACCTCTGTGAAAAAATCGGTGACATCATAAAGAAATAAAATGTCCCTTGGGGAATAAACTTATGCAAAAAACAAAAAAAGTAGAAAATGTATAAAAATTTCACATCCTGTTTTTAATATCTTATCATTTTCCCTGTCAGAATATTTTCCATCTGTTGTTGGTAGCTATATCGGTCTTATTTTATGCTGATTTTACTGTGTTATTATTTCCCTGTCAGAATGTTTCCATCTTGTCTGTAACTATAATAAAATTATCCTGTTTTTAACTGTAATTTGATATCTGATAAGGAGTGTCCATCCCACTCGCAGTCCTTCTCTCATTTAGCCTTAGGTACTCTGTATCATTGTTTCTGATATTATGTAGTATCAATATAATCATGTCAGTGATCCTGAACCTATTGAATCAAATCTACTTGGAAACTTATGTCTTTCATTTGTTTTCCATGACCACCAATTGAGATATACTACTTGATGGTAGTAATAAAGGTCAAGCATTTTACTGCTGGAGGTCAAATGTACTTAAAAAATCAAACAATTTTCTATTGAAGGTCAAAAAGATCGTGCCAATTTGGGTCTTCTGGTGGCTATCACCGATACGTTTTATAAGTCAGTTTAGATGATTTAACTGTCAGTACAAATAATTCAACAGTCAGTATATAATCATTCAACAGTCAGTATAGATCATTCAACAGCCAGTATAGAATGATTTAATAGTCAGTATAGATGATTCAATAGTCAGTATAGATGATTCAACAGCCAGTATAGAATAATTCAACAGTCAGTATAGATAATTCAACAGTCAGTATAGATGATTCAACAGTCAGTATAGATGATTCAACAGTCAGTATAGAGGATTCAACAGTCAGTATAGATGATTCAACAGTCAGTATAGATCATTCAACAGTCAGTATAGATCATTTAACAGTCAATATAGATCATTTAATAGTCAGTATAGATCATTTAACAGTCAGTATAGATCATTCAACAGTCAGTATAGATCATTTAACAGTCAGTATAGATCATTCAACAGTCAGTATAGATCATTTAACAGTCAGTATAGATCATTCAACAGTCAGTATAGATCATTTAACAGTCAGTATAGATCATTCAACAGTCAGTATAGATCATTTAACAGTCAGTATAGATCATTCAACAGTCAGTATAGATCATTTAACAGTCAGTATAGATCATTCAACAGTCAGTATAGATCATTTAACAGTCAGTATAGATCATTCAACAGTCAGTATAGATCATTTAACAGTCAGTATAGATCATTCAACAGTCAGTATAGATCATTTAACAGTCAGTATAGATCATTCAACAGTCAGTATAGATCATTTAACAGTCAGTATAGATCATTCAACAGTCAGTATAGATCATTTAACAGTCAGTATAGATCATTTAACAGTCAGTATAGATCATTTAACAGTCAGTATAGATCATTTAACAGTCAGTATAGATCATTTAACAGTCAGTATAGATAATTTAACAGTCAGTATAGATCATTCAACAGTCAGTATAAATAATTTAACAGTCAGTATAGATCATTTAACAGTCAGTATAGATAATTTAACCGTCAGTATAGATCATTCAACAGTCAGTGTAGATCATTTAACAGTCAGTATAGATCATTTAACAGTCAATATAGATAATTTAACAGTCAGTATAGATCATTCAACAGTCAGTATAGATCATTCAACAGTCAGTATAGATCATTCAACAGTTAGTATAGATCATTTAACAGTCAGTATAGATAATTTAACAGTCAGTATAGATAATTTAACAGTCAGTATAGATCATTCAACAGTCAGTATAGATCATTAAACAGTCAGTATAGATCATTCAACAGTCAGTATAGATCATTCAACAGTCAGTATAGATCATTTAACAGTCAGTATAGATCATTCAACAGTTAGTATAGATCATTTAACAGTCAGTATAGAGATATTGGAGAGATGATTGATATATCTGAGAAAAAATGCCTTGTAATAAACTGTCAACAGACCAAGATATGACTATGATAGAAAAGTGTTATCCTGATATCAGAAAACCAAGTTTTCTACAATTATTTCACCTCCAAGCCTTTTTTTCTGTCCATGTTGTTTGTGAGGGTGACAACAATTGCGTATCAGTAAAGTCTAAGTTGTCATTGGTTGGGTAAGTGAAGTATAGCTTGAGCGGTTAGATGAATTTGTGGAGAAGTTGGCAGCAACAAGAGATGTATAGTCCCACACATGTGGAGGGGGGCCAAGGACACACATGTCAGCTTACATACTTCCAGAATTCCCCAGAAACAAAAAACTTAAAACTTTTATTTCTCGAGTGTAATGTATTGTCAAAACAGCACTCAATCATTGTCATGTCACATGTGTTTGTCACTTCATTGTTGAATAAATCACCATTCTAAACTTGTCTTTACAGTTTTATTTGCAAACCTTTTTTTTGTGTTTTCAAATTCTGTTTCAACAGTCTCAGCTATTGTTCACAACATTGGAAAAAAATTGTCTGCCCTGATGCCTGTTTCTGCTTAGGAGAAAAATTTGTCAGCTTCTGTCGTAAGACATTGGATATCTCTGTAAAAGATGATTCTGCAGTATTTTGGACAGATTTTGCCCATGTGCACTGCACTAGAATTCCCCGTAGTTGATTCAGCACATCCCTATGCATTTTAATGAGCGTTTCACATTTTCTTGCCGACAGTGTGAGTCGTAAGTATACTGATGACACAGCCTTGCCAGGAAATTTAATCCACAAGGCGATTCTTCTCCAGCAGATGTTATCAGGGGGTCTGAATTGTTCCTGTCCATTTCAATTAGTAGATTGATCGTTTAATTTTCTACCAAACATCATTTCAAATAGCATTTGTACATATTCACATTGCTTGCACCTAAGTTTGCATGTTTGAAGTCTTAAAGTTTGTATTGACTCTGGCATTGTTTTCATGTTTTAAGGGATAGCCATCTTTAGCACAGGTTTATAGGTCTGTGTTCCCCTGTGGAGATATCCATACCTTTGAGGAAAAAACTTGAAATAGATTGTGGCATTATTTTCCTGTGAACAGATTTAAATGGACAACTTGAAATTAGACCTCCACGAAGGAAGAACGTATGCTTTTTTTTTGGTCAGTGAAACTTTTCTCATTGTTGTTACCTGACACTCTCAACCCTTTTCAACAAAATGTATATCATATTAGTAAATAACAAATATAGTAACCAAAATATGAGCTACTATCCTCCACTATCCTTCTATCAAATACATCTCTCTCTCTCTATATATATACCGAGATAACAAGGTATCCAATCAGTGGATATCAAAAGTAAGAAACTGTATATTGTGACATTAGTGAATTTCTGTGTATTAATGACAAGATGAGACCCTAGTACCTTGACCAGGTCTATGATAATTGACATACACTGTAGTCCTCCCTCCCAGAACTAACACTGTGCCCCCTCCCCATGTGGAAAGATGGCAGACAAACATGCTGACAAATTTCTCATCCTCCAAAAAAACTTTATTAGCAAAAGACGATATGCATTCATGAATATTTGGACATTGAACAAGTGTTCAAGGTCAAGATGAGCTAGAAATATGTGTCTCTGCTAAAGTATCTCTGAACTTTAACCTGTGACCTTGACTTGCAAATGTCCAAGTTATATTGCTTTACTGTACAAGCTCTTTGAACCCCAATGTCAGCTTATTATAAGCTACATCATTTACGTACATCTTACATGTGTTCTTGCATGGTTGTTTTAGTTGACTGGTGTGTGATAACAATGATACTTCATTCTTTTACATGTATTATGTATTTAATGCAGTCCATGGGGCGGTCTTTTATAGAAGCATGCGTAACTGTTCAATGAGGTTTAGGTATTCTTTATCAAATAAAAATAGGTGCAACAAAATTGGTCCTTCTTCAATGATATCAATCATTTTTTTTGTTCTAAAAGTAAAATTGCTATAAACAAAAGAAGAAAATAATGGTAGATTAGAGGAATCATGTGTTATACCTGGCTGTTACCTAGCTTCATTGCTATTTAATATTCATGTCTGGTGACTGTGGTTCCGTGTAAGCTGAAATTAGAATGCTTTTGAAGTTTGATTTAGTTTAAAAGATAATTGAGTTTTGAAGTGATGTTTGATTTTACATGGCTACCTTTCAGTACTTAAGGGATTTCTCGTAAAGTGCATCTCATACATGGGTGAGGGGTTTTCTCACTAAGTACAGCTGACCTTCTATCAGAAATACATTCACCTCGAGTCAAGTGACCATACAATTACTTAAATTTGGCTTATCATATTGTAAGGATCAGATTTACACTGACCATGCCTCTAGCCATATCATTATCTTGTTAAAACTGACCATACATTTAACTTGTCATGACTGACCATACATTGGATTAAACTGACCATACCTTTACCTTGTTAAGAATGACCATACACTTACCTGGTTAAGACTGACCATACATTTACCTGGTTAAGACTGACCAAACAGTTACCTGGTTAAGACTGACCATACAGTAACCTCATTTAGTCTGACCATACATTGGTTTTAAAATGACTATATATTAGTTTAAACTGACCATACATTTAGCTTGTTAAGACTGACCATACATTACCTGGTGAAGACAGACCATACATTTACCTGGTTTAGACTTACTATACATTTACCTGGTGAAGACTGACCATAAATTTACCTGGTGAAGACTAACCATACATTTACCTGGTGAAGACTAACCATACATTTACCTGGTGAAGACAGAACATACATTTACCTTGTTAAAACTTACTATACATTTACCTGGTGAAGACTGACCATACATTTACCTGGTAAAGACAGACCATACATTATCTGGTTTAGACTGACCATACTCTTACCTGGTTAAGACTGACCATACAGTTACCTCATGTAGTCCAACCATATGCTGGTCTAAAATGACTATACATTAGTTTAAACCTACCATACATTTAGCTTGTTAAGACTGACCATACATTTACCTGGTTGAAACTTACTATACATTTACCTGGTTGAAACTTACTGTACATTTACCTGGTGAAGATTGACCATACATTTACCTGGTTTAGACTTACTATACATTTACCTGGTGAAGACAGAGCTTACATTTACCTGGTTAAAAATTACTATACATTTACCTGGTTAAGACTGACCATACATTTACCTGGTTTAGACTTAATATACATTTACTAGCTGAAGACTGACCATTCATTTACCTGGTGAAAACAGACCATACATTTACCTTGTTAAAAATTACTATACATTTACCTGGTGAAGACTGACCATACATTTACCTGGTTTAGACTTAATAAACATTTACCAGGTGAAGACAGACCATACATTACCTGGTTTAGACTTAATATACATTTATCTGGCAAAGTTTGACCATACATTTACCTGGTGAAGACAGAGCTTACATTTACCAGGTGAAGACTGACCATACATTTACCTGGTGAAAACAGACCATACATTTACCTGGTTAAAAATTACTATACATTTACCTGGCGAAGTTTGACCATACAATTACCTGGTGAAGACTCACCATACATTTACCTGGTGAAGACTAACCATACATCTACCTGGTTAACACTGGCAATACATTTACCTGATTCAGAACTAACTGGCCAGGCCTGTTCATAGTTCATGGTGATCAGGATCATACCATAACCTAATTAGATTGGTCATTTCTTTTGATATATGAACATATCTTGACCTGTAGATACTGGACACCTCTCCCCTGTGTTATATGTTGACCTGTAGATACTGGTCACCTCTCCCATGTGTTGTATGTTGACCTGTAGATACTGGACACTTCTACCCTGTGTTATATGTTGACCTGTAGATACTGGACACCTCTACCTTGTGTTATATGTTGACCTGTAGATACTGGACACCTCTCCCCTGTGTTATATGTTGACCTGTAGATACTGGACACATGTCCCCTGTGTTATATGTTGACCTGTAGATACTGGTCACCTCTCCCCTGTGTTATATGTTGACCTGTAGATACTGGTCACCTCTCCCCTGTGTTATATGTTGACCTGTAGATACTGGCCACCTTTCCCAGCGTTATATGTTGACCTATAGATACTGGACACCTCTCCCCAGTGTTATATGTTGCCCTGTAGATACTGGGCACCTCTCCCCAGTGTTATGTGTTGACCTATAGATACTGGACACCTCTCCCCTGTGTTATATGTTGACCTGTAGATACTGGCCACCTTTCCCAGTGTTATATGTTGACCTATAGATACTGGACACCTCTCCCCAGTGTTATATGTTGACCTGTAGATACTGGGCACCTCTCCCCAGTGTTATGTGTTGACCTATAGATACTGGACACCTCTCCCCTGTGTTATAAGTTGTCCTGTAGATACTGGACACCTCTCCCCAGAGTTATATGTTGACCTATAGATGCTGGACACCTCTCCCCTGTGTTATATGCTGACCTATAGATACTGGACACCTCTCCCCAGAGTTATATGTTGACCTGTAGATATGTTGACCTATAGATACTGGACCCCTCTCCCCTGTGTTATATGTTGCCCTATAGATACTGGACACCTCTCCCCAGAGTTATATGTTGACCTGTAGATAGTGGGCACCTCTCCCCAGTGTTATATGTTGACCTATAGATACTGGACACCTGTCCTCTGTGTTATATGTTGACCTGTAGATACTGGACACCTCTCCCCTTTGTTATATGTTGACCTGTAGATACTGGACACCTCTCCCCTGTGTTATATGTTGACCTATAGATACTGGACACCTCTCCCCTGTGTTATATGTTGACCTGTAGATACTGGACACCTGTCCCTTGTGTTATATGTTGACCTGTAGATACTGGACACCTCTCCTCTGTGAGATATGCTGACCTTCAGTACTAGCCAGCTCTCCCCAGCCCAGACCAGTACTTAGCATGGAGAAAGCAATAAAACTCTAGTGACCAATGGGTCGCCACTCACAATGCTGACAAATATTGATTTTTCTAGGGTTTGAAACATCTTACAACCAGGCAATAACCCCAAATCTTGCAAAAATAATAAAACCATAATGTCTTCTCTATTTCATAAATATTTAATGCCCAGTAGGCAGTCACAGTGAAACAGGATTTTTTGTTTTAACTTAGACAGGAAGTACCAACGCTCTGTAGGTATATCGCTCAAAATCCATTCTCATCTGAAACATGAAATATTTATGGGTTGATATCATGAAAAGATAGGTTTTGAAGTATTTTCATGTCAAGTAATCCGTAGGTAATTAATCCCCGGAGCTCCACAAAAAGTTTGAAAAGGGCAAATTTATTAATGATGATAGCAGGGAACTGCCTGCTATATTTTCCTTTTTATTGACCTGTCGGGCATCCCTGTTAAATTTGGCTGGCCCAAGCTTCCTCTCCCTGGGACTGGGACGTCATGCTTTTTCTACATGAGAGGATGAGCTGGGGTTAATAAGACTGCTTTGGTGTGAAACATTCCCCCATATCTCTGTCCCTCATGGAAATCAATAATTATATTTCTATCATCAGCATATAGAATGAGAGGGTCTGGTTAAGAGCAGTTTTATGACCCAATGAGAAGTTAAGTAAGTTTCGAGCTCCTCAGTTCCTGGATCTCCTCTCTGAGACTTTCTCAAGAGTTACTATTTGTATCCTACAGTTGCCGTCTAGAAAAAAACAATTTTGTTTTGGTCAATCTCTTAGATTTCGTGCCAGCTGCTTCATCCCCCCACTCTCTATAGTTTTCACTGAAAAATCAATATATGGCTGATCAACAGACGAGTGAAGCAACAAAATTTCGTATAAAGATTAATTTTTGAATTGAACTTTCCCTGCATCAGCCTGATTTATTGAGGGAGGAAGGAAGCCGTGAGCTTGAGATGTCTTCCTGCTGATGGTCAACAGAGGTGTAATGGCTCCATCTGGCAGGGGAACTGACCCTCCATCACTGTGTGACATGTATTTGTCCAGCTCTACTTAATGGCTCAGTGTTCCAACATTTGGTCAGCTTCAGTTTTATAGTTTTATCAGCCATAACACCAAGTGTTTATACAACCTCTCGCCCTATCCTCTGTGTGACATTATTTATACTTGTTTTATCACAAACTCTGTGTGATTTAGCTCTTTTTCTATCATTTCATCGTGCTGAAAAGATTTTCAGTACCATTTTGATGCTTTTGATTCCAGCTTTTATTACAAAATATTGATAAATCTTTCTGGTTTTGGAAAATGCTGTATTTCTTTAGTTGTATTGATTTCTTTTTTTGAATTTGAAGAATATGATTTAAGAAGAGTTAAATGTAATATTTACCTTTGAGTGCTTGGCCTTGTGCGAGCTCTTCAATGAGGTGAAGCGTTTCTGTTGTCTAGACGTTTGAGGTGAGAGGTCAGACCTGTCTGTCGCCTTGGACGATGGTTTACAAGCCAGTATCGGACATGGGCAGCCTCAGCAATAAAAAATCTCCCTATAACCTGTTATTGCATGCTAAATTTCTGACTTCTCAAAATGTGTCAAAAAAAGGGGAGATCACTTGGTGATTTCTCTGCGATTTTATTTATTTCATTAAGAAGTATAAATGTTTGGTAGTCAGTGATCTCAGAGTGTGTTCGGAGGATGGATGAGGTCCTGTAAGATTATAACACATGCCATTGTCTTGGAAATGTGTCTGGCTGTCCAAGCCCAGACCCACGTTACCTTGGTAACCACGCAAAATTTAAACGGTCAAGTTTGGGCAGACAAGGCTTTCCTTGCTGACAAAGTGTTTGTCTTGTACATATCTATAGACTTGGACCAAATCACAAACATGTCTAGGGGAGCCACAGTCTTTGGTCATCCAATTGCTGAATCAGATTAGGGCAGCATGCTGTAACCATTTATTGGTTTACACCCTAAGAACACAACTATTTTTATATCAGTTGATTTTATCATACTGAGTTGAATGTTTAACTGGAGTTTATCCCCGAGCAGGGCACATTTCATGCTTATGAATACATGCAGTTGCCTTTCATGTATGTTCACAACTTTTGTTGAAAAATGATTTATTCATCGGTGTTCTATCAATATTTGTGAGTATTTGGTAAAAGTCTGGCTAGTCCCAGTGACGTGATTCCTCCAATCATCTTCCATCAGTCGCACTCGCACATGCAGGGCGCTGAGGGTTTTATGTCCCTTTCTCATTGTTGAAAAGAAGTCTACTGTGGACATGAAATGTTCTGGACGCCACGAACAGCAAATGTTTGCATTAGCCTGATTTCACTAGTGATAAGTGATTCTTAGCTAAGTGAAGTAAAAAAATATACGGTAAATGTGTTAAAAGTGGACTTTGTCCAAATGGCTTTATTAGAGTATTAGTGTAGGGTCAGAAGGACTGAAGTCAGGGTGGGGCTAGTTACCACGGCAACCATACAACCACTGCAATGCAGTAGTCCTAAAAACTCGAGGGCGGCTGAATGATAAAAAACATTGGGGAAAAAAATGTACACAGGGAAGAGAGCTACTTAGGTGGTGTGAATTTGGTATACCATGCAAGTAGGTTCACTTGTGAAATTTCAATTAGAATGTAATCCAATTTAGTGCGATGTGTATAATTAGCATGCGAGGCATGTCTAGAACGTTGATTACTGAGTTTTTCACTCATTAAGTTCTGGTATGTGAAACAGTGTATCCTGTTTTCTATCACGCAGAAATCTGCTCTTTTGCAGGTCAGAAAATATGACCTAAACCGTAGATTCTTGATATCTAAATGTTTGTTCGATGGTAATAATATTGAAACAGGGGATGGTGTTTCTCTAACACTGAAGGCTTGGCCCGGTGCATCCTTTCTAGTTATCAGTCCGACATAATGGGGGAGACGAGACAAGGGTAGGATAAGGCTGACAGTCCAGTGTTGAAATTAAACCTAAACTTGATCAAACCCAGCATCTGGTCTTATCATGGTTTCCAACCATCTGTAGATATATCCTGATTGTTCCATGTCAAAAATGAAATATTGTTCTATTATCCTGACTTCAGTGATTTTCTGGGCAGTTAAAATCCAGCTTTTCACTCACTACACGATTAGGCTAATCAAATCTCCAACCTCAGAACTTCAATGGGTCTAAATGAATGATATGATGGAGGTATGGAGATGTGTGATATTTGATGGCCGAGCTCCTACTGTACTATGCCGCTTATTGGACCTAACACTACTCACCTAATATCCCTTTATTGAATTACTGTACCAATATAGTTGATAACCCTATTTTCATATGAAAGTGTCATTTCAAAATTCAAATATAATGGCTAATTTGATGTGTGAGGTGATCAGATCTTTTTACATGTGGATTGTGAACTATAATTTTAACACGTTTTATGCAAGCTGTGCAAAAACGTTAGAAACCATGTTTAAGCGTGCTTTTTGAAGACCTTTGTTGTTGGTCTCATTGCCCCAGAGAGAAGATGTACGGGACTTTTGTAATGTTGGTAATGAAATACTGCACTAGAATATGTCTCAGTTTGTATATTGAACATGTAAAGAGACAAGTGCTCCTCTGCGACCATTCTAGGAATCCTGTTAGCTCCAAGTGTCTCCCTGGGACCGACTGTCACTGCCTCCACAAGTACATACAAACCATCTCCAATTAGGCTTGACATCGGGGAGAGGCTCTCATACAGCAACTACACACAAGGAATTTACAGCGAAGTTACGTTAGATGGATATCCATGTGTCATAATTGTTACGGCAAATATACATGTTAGATATGTATCTGTTCGCGTCATAATCGTTACAGCATACATACACACAGAATTTACAGCGAAGTTAAGTTAGATGGATATCCATGTGTCATAATTGTTACAGCAAATATACATGTTAGATATATATATATTTGCGTCATAATCGTAACAGCATGCATACACACAGAATTTACAACAAAGTTAATTTAGATGAATATTTCTGTGTCGTAATTGTTACAGCAAATATATACATGTTAGATATGTATCTGTTCGCGTCATAATCATTACAGCATACATATATGTAGAATTTACAGCGAATTAAAGTTAGATGGATATCTATGTGTCGTAATTGTTACAGCAAATATATACATGTTAGATATGTATCTGTTCGCGTCATTATCGTTACAGCATACATATATGCAGAATTTACAGCGAATTAAAGTTAGATGGATATCTATGTGTTATAATTGTTACAGCAAATATACATGTTAGATATGTATCTGTTCGCGTCATAATCGTTACAGCATACATACACATAGAATTTACAGCAAAGTTAAGTTAGATGAATATTTCTGTGTCGTAATTGTTACAGCAAATATATACATGTTAGATATGTATCTGTTCGCGTCATAATAGTTACAGCATACATATATGCAGAATTTACAGCAAATTAAAGTGAGATGGATATCTTTGTGTCGTAATTGTAAAAGCAAATATACGTGTTAGATATGTATCTGTTTGTGTTACAATTGTTACAGCATACATATATGCAGAATTTACAGCAAATTAAAGTTAGATGGATATCCATGTGTAATAATCGTTACAGCAAATATATACATGTTAGATATATATCTGTACAGTAAAGTTAAGTTAGATGGATATCTATATGTCGTAATTGTAAAAGCAAATATGCGTGTTAGATATATATCTGTTTGTGTTACAATTGTAACAGCATACATACATGCGGAATTTACAGCGAATTAAAGTTATATGGATTTCTATGTGTTATAATTGTTACAGCAAATATACATGTTAGATATATATCTGCTTGTGTTACAATCGTTACAGCATACATACAAGCAGAATTTACAGTAAAGTTATTTTAGATGGATATTTATGTGTCATAATCATTACAGCAAACATATGCATACATTTTACAGAAAATCTATATTAGATATATATCTGTGTGTCACAAATGTTACAGCAAGCTTACACACAGATTTCATACTTACTAGATATATTACCATATATAGATTATAACAAGAAGTTCAAATGAGTTTGATGCCATTATTGTACTATGTCTGTAATCGCTGGCCAACATTTCCTTAAAATCCTACTCCATACGAACAGTTGAGCTGATTTTAACCAAACTTGGTATGGAGTGTCCCTTGCTGAATGGAACGCTTACCAAACATAATTAGACAAAATAAAAAGTGATGGCATATTTAAAGCAGAGGAGTGTTTTCAAATTGAGCAGAAAACATGTTATTTGTGCTGTTTATGGTACAAGTTCATAGCCAATTAAATGAATATACCTTAAACAGGTTAGACATACATAAAAGCCATGTCTATATCTTAACAAATCAACTTTTGTTAGTCTGAAGTAAAGAATTGATAAGAAAGTGTATGTATCTATAGCCTTTTAATAAAACTGAGCATGTCTAAGAAAGTGCCAGCTTTACTTAGGTATCTGTATATATTGTAGTAATGAGGTTAGGTTTGGTGAACAATTAATGGTAGGTAGTGGTATACTGTCACCTAGTATAGAGTCTCCACTAATTCACCAATTAAGTAGGGTGGTCTATTGCACGCTTGTATCTGTAATCATGAAGCTTTTAAGGAGACAGGCTTTATACAATCTCGCTATTCGTTGCATGCATTTGGTGCGGCGATTGAGGAAGATTGACAGCAGTGCTCCCCCTAAAATATACATGCTCCGTAAGTGGATGCTAGTTTGTTATTTTTGTAACATTTAATAACTGAATGAAATAAAATTAAATTTGATGAGAGGCTGGACAATTAAAAGGGGTCTAGGTGGCTGTGACGAATGTGTAAGTAGTACAAGTGAGGAAATGAGCATGCACTTATCTCACATTATACCAACCCAACAGAGGAATAAAACAGGCAGGACACGGAAAAAAGTTTGGCTTGTGACCGGCCACATTGGTAGGAGAGGAAAACAGTCGCAGTGAAATATCTTATAATGAGATATAAACTCAATTACATTGTAGCTAGGCTAGTTTAATGGCCAGGCACTTGATTACACAGAAAAATGAAGCCGGCTAGACACCCTCAAATTGAGTTTCTATCTATTTAGACCAAAATGTACAACACAGAAAATTAAACCCAGATGAATTCTTTCTTTTTATTAAATCTTCAGCCGAACAGCTAGCTTCTTGATTAAATCTGTATTAATTCTAAAGTTTCGTATAAAGGAATATGTGGCATGAATGGCCAGCACTATAGTTAATATTTTTCAAGTTATTTCAAACTAAGGGCTATTTGGCTGTCACATCTGTAGCAATCCAAAGCTACATCATTCCTAAATGAAGTGTTTTACTTATGTAGACATATTTGCTTTCTCTAGTATTGAATTTGCTGAGAATTTTCCCTCCAGAGCTGGAAAATTTAGCCATCTACTTGATTTCATTAGCACGACAGTAAAACTCTCCTAGTAGAGAAATGAATTGCTTTTAGAAATGCCATTATGTATTGCGTTTGTGTGTCCTTAAACAATGCTTCCACCTCAAGGCCGCAATGTATGGCAGACTTGGTTTCTGGGCACAGGACCCAGCTATAATATCATGTCATTCTAACAAGACTTTTCTTGTATTTTACTTTTGAAAAACATAAATATTTGATCCGTAACGCCTTTGATGTCTCTTATAGACTGAATCAGTAAATTGTTCAATTCCAGAAATGCTGAATTGTTAATAGTGCTAAGTGTCAGTACACAATGAACTTAGTTTTAAAACTGAGTGCTACCTTCCTAGGCCTCGGTGATGAGGAGTGCTACCTTCCTAAGCCTCGGTGATGAGGAGTTTTATGTCGAATTTATTTTCTACTTGTGTGGGATAGACAATATATTTTTTGAGACAGTTTGCTGAGTTCTCTCCCTTGAAAGTTTTTTTTTGAACAGAATGAAAAGGCTTTTGTAGCTGACACCTGTTCAATGTATGAAGGGCCCCAAGTAGACTGAAAGTAATCGCCTTATACAGAGACAGACGTATGACATGTTTAATATTACACATACTGGGTACTTTGTTGTTCGTATTTTGGTGCAGTCATGAAGAGTTGAAGACAATGAGTTTTGACATGAGTATAGATATCCATATATGTAAGTTTTGTCATCAGTATAAATATTTGTATCTAAGTTTTGACATCAGTATAAATGACCGTTCATCTCGGATTTGACATCGATATAAATGTTGATATATATCCAAGATTTGGCTTCAATATATCACGAAGGTTTGACATCAGTATAGATGTTTGTATATGTAAGTTTTGAAATCAGTAAAAATGTCTATATATCTAAGTGTAGACATCAGAGGTCTATAATCAGTGAAAAAGTCAATATATCTCAGTTTTGACATCAGATTAAATGTCTGAATATTTAAGATTTGACATCTATAAATGTTGATATCATTGTTTTGACATTCACATAAATGTCTACATCTAATTATAAGTTATGACATTGGTGTTAATGTCTATATATTAGATAGGATGGTCTCACTTGGTAGTTAATTAATTTAAATCTAAAGTTGTCAGAACTATACTTAATAATGTAAAGTGGTTTGTGATATACAGGATACAATTTTTAGTTGTCTTGCTGATCATAGCGGTCAGAGGTAAAATTCCCCGACCTTACAGGTTAAAGGCAAATCTGGGAGATGTTTGTTTGACCTTGCTAAGATATTTGGCCCTGCCTCATTTATCAGGATGACATCATATACCTGTAGAAACTTATAAAATGTAGAAATTAAAGTTACACAGGTGTGACAAGCTGACCTTTGTGACACCTGGCTCTACCTGGTCGACTCATCAGCGTTAACGGCCGGAGTCTGGACCTCTGGAACGCCGCTGTTGGACTACAGTGATAGATGGCACCGAATAAAATCAGATAAAATCTACTTGGTTGTAAGCTGTCATTAGGGCAGAGCTTTGCTGTTTGTTCTAGTCCTCGAAAATTTCTAAGAATAAAATTATATGACCTAAACAAACAGCTAGATTAAATTCTGATAGAATTTGCCTCACACAATTCCTTGCCTTGGCAGACAACTTGTCCAATTGATTTTGACAGCTAAATAAGACTGTTTCTACAGGCTGCCGAGGCGATTGACCCAGAAGGCTAGACTTTAGTTTTGGAATTGTGTATTTTTTTACGTATTTTTTGGGGTTATTTGTAAGTGGGTATATTAAGTGTCGATATTTGATCAGGTGTTTCTAACGTATGGCAGTTTAATGATGTTTAAGTGAGAATTGTTCAGTATTTAATTGTGTAATTACAGGAGTTAATTGGTTTAATTAGATGTTTAACACAGTTTAATTGATTTTATTGAATAGTTTCTCTTCATTTGGTTCTCAATAATTCAATGACCACGTTGTAGGTTTCCAGTTTTTAGTTGTTTATTGATCTCGATGACACATCTTATTCTGGTTTATTTTAAAGTCTTTTTTGGTATTATGATTGAATTCAGAATTTACAACAGGTATCAACTACACCAGCCACATGTAGGTAGCCTCAGGATTGTAATGTAAATGAAATGCGATAGACTTGGATTTGTGAACATTATTTTGTTTTATATAGAATTGTGTACTTATACATAATTGGTGTATATATATCTATTGTTGATTGAACATATTATAAAATGAATTCGTCTTTTAATTGTTGTTGTATGAATTTAGAAATACTTTTTTTGTCCGTAGATTTTTTTGGGGGATAAGAGGAAGGTTTGTGTGGGTGAAGTTACTGGTAATTGTTTCGAGCAGGGTTGAAAGCATGTGTCCACATGTACAACCCCAAGCTTTATTGTGGCACGCTGTAGAACTATTGAATTAGATGTATGGTCATTTGATATTTTGTACAAAATGGTTAGAAGTGATAGTGTCACCCTGGGAGTACATTGTTAAATGTTATCTAGGTGTTGCAATAAAACAAATAAAGCCCTAGGGTACTGACCACTGGCTATGATGGAGGGGAGGCTGACAAGCTAACAACCGTACCAACGGCAATACATGTGCAACACAATTACCAGATATATATAGGCCCTCTCACAAATTGATTTTATGGGTTGAAATAAATTTTTAACAGACTTGAGGATTTAAAATCAATCGAGTCATAAACAAGCTAACCTGATACCATGTAAAGACGATCAGGGACTTATCAATGCATGTTTCCGCTATTCCAACTCCTAGCCATTGTAATCTCCACTGCTCCCTAAACTAGTCGTAGACATCAGAAATATTGATTGATTTTCTTTTCTTTTCCAATATCTCAAAGCTAATTACCATAATGTTTTCATTTCTTACTTTCTCCAATTTACCTGGCTGACTGTCCCGGAGGGGATACATAGTTACACCCAGACACTGGCTCAAATCACCAGGGTCTTAACACTTGTGAAACACTCGCTTCAAACTTTCTCATGGAATTGTTCCTGTTCCCTATTGTCTGTCCTTTCAACCTTTCATGTTAAATTGTTATTATCGTCCAAAAATGTAATATTAATTTGTTTAAACATTACTTATTTATGATGTACTTCAAATTTGCGGGGATGAGATATCAGCTAGTTTGATTTATGTTGTAAAGGTATTCTTGAAACAGATTTATTTCCAGGTGAGATATTGCAGGTGTAAAATTTCTATAATTGTTTGTTAATTATTAATGATATCAATGTGGTAGTTATAGCAACTGTTTGGTCATAGTGTCGTTGTTGTTTTTAGATTTGTTTGCCTATCTCTGCTATCTTTAGACAATTACATCATTGGCCGCAGCAATGCTTTTTAACTTGGTAGATAAGCTGTGTGTGACATGAAAATGTTGGAATATTATAAGATTAGAGTCACCTTAAAAATGTTCTTTATGAAATTGAAGTTTACAGGGTAGTTATGTTGAGAAAAGCAAATATGTAGGTTCATTTTCTATAAATTTATTAACAAAATTACATAACTCATAACACTTTCACAAGAATTTTTTCTCACAAGTTAAACTGGCCTACTTTCAGAAGTTTTCTGAAGGAATTTAAGTGAGTTTATCCAGTTCAACTCGACAGGTGTGGAATGTTGTATTGTCTGAAAGAGGTATGACATTGTTGTATTGTCTGAAAGAGGAATCACATTGTTGTATTGTCTTTAAGAGTAATGACATTGTTGTATTGTCTGTAAGAGGTATACATTGTTGTATTGTCTTTCAGGGGTATGACATTATATTTTCTTTAAGAGGTATGACATTGTTGTATTGTCAGAAAGAGGTATGACATTGTTGTATTGTCTGTAAGAGGCATGACATTGTTGTATTGTCTGAAAGAGGAATGACATTGTTGTATTTTCTTTAAGAGGAATGACATTGTTGTATTGTCTTCAAGAGGAATGACATTATTGTATTGTCTGTAAGAGGAATGACATTGTTATATTCTCTGTAAGAGGTATGACATTGTTGTATTGTCTGAAAGAGGTATGACATTGTTGTATTGTCTTTAAGAGGAATGACATTGTTGTATTGTCTGAAAGAGGAATGACATTGTTGGATTGTCTTTAAGAGGAATGACATTGTTGTATTGTCTTAAAGAGGAACGACATTGTTGTATTGTCTGTAAGAGGTATAACATTGTTGTATTGTCTTTAAGAGTAATGACATTGTTGTATTGTCTGAAAGAGGAATGACATTGTTGTATTGTCTTAAAGAGGAATGACATTGTTGTATTGTCTGTAAGAGGTATGACATTGTTGTATTGTCTGAAAGAGGTATGACATTGTTGTATTGTCTGAAAGAGGTATGACATTGTTATATTGTCTGCAAGAGGTATAACATTGTTGTATTGTCTTTAAGAGGAATGACATTGTTGTATTGTCTGAAAGAGGAATGACATTGTTGTATTGTCTGTAAGAGGAATGACATTGTTGTATTGTCTTTAAGAGGAATGACATTGTTGTATTGTCTTTAAGAGGAATGACATTGTTGTATTGTCTGTAAGAGGTATGACATTGTTGTATTGTCTGTAAGAGGTATGACATTGTTGTATTGTCTTTAAGAGGAATGACATTGTTGTATTGTCTTTAAGAGGTATAACATTGTTGTATTGTCTGTAAGAGGAATGACATTGTTGTATTGTCTGAAAGAGGTATGACATTGTTGTATTGTCTTTAAGAGGAATGACATTGTTGTATTGTCTTAAAGAGGTATAACATTGTTGTATTGTCTGTTAGAGATATGACATTGTTGTATTGTCTGTAAGAGGTATGACATTGTTGTATTGTCTGTAAGAGGTATGACATTGTTGTATTGTCTTTAAGAGGAATGACATTGTTGTATTGTCTTTAAGAGGAATGACATTGTTGTATTGTCTTTAAGAGGTATGACATTGTTGTATTGTCTGTAAGAGGTATACATTGTTGTATTGTCTTTCAGGGGTATGACATTATATTTTCTTTAAGAGGTATGACATTGTTGTATTGTCTGTAAGAGGAATGACATTGTTGTATTGTATGTAAGAGGAATGACATTGTTGTATTGTTTTTCAGAGGAATGACATTATTGTATTGTCTGTAAGAGGAATAACATTGTTGTATTGTCTGTGAGAGGAATGACATTGTTGTATTGTCTGTGAGAGGTATGACATTGTTGTATTGTCTTTAAGAGGAATGACATTGTTGTATTGTCTTTAAGAGGTACGACATTGTTGTATTGTCTGTAAGAGTTATACATTGTTGTATTGTCTTTCAGGGGTATGACATTGTTATATTTTCTTTAAGAGGTATGACATTGTTGTATTGTCTTTAAGAGGAATGACATTGTTGTATCGTCTGTGAGAGGAATGACATTGTTGTATTGTCTGTGAGAGGAAAGACATTGTTGTATTGTCTGTGAGAGGAATGACATTGTTGTATTATCTGTGAGAGGTATGACATTGTTGTATTGTCTGTAAGAGGAATGACATTGTTGGATTGTCTTTAAGAGGAATGACATTGTTGTATTGTCTGTAAGAGGAATGACATTGTTGGATTGTCTTTAAGAGGAATGACATTGTTGTATTGTATTTAAGAGGAATGACATTGTTGTATTGTTTTTCAGAGGAATGACATTATTGTATTGTCTTTAAGAGGAATGACATTGTTGTATTGTCTGTGAGAGGAATGACATTGTTGTATTGTCTGTGAGAGGTATGACATTTGTTGTATTGTATTTAAGAGGAATGATTGTTGTATTGTCTTTCAGGGGTATGACATTGTTATATTTTCTTTAAGAGGTATGACATTGTTGTATTGTCTGTAAGAGGAATGACATTGTTGTATTGTATGTAAGAGGAATGACATTGTTGTATTGTCTTTAAGAGGAATGACATTGTTGTATTGTCTTTAAGAGGTATGACATTGTTGTATTGTCTGTAAGAGGTATACATTGTTGTATTGTCTTTCAGGGGTATGACATTGTTATATTTCCTTTAAGAGGTATGACATTGTTGTATTGTATGTAAGAGGAATGACATTGTTGTATTGTCTTTCAGAGGAATGACATTGTTGTATTGTCTGTAAGAGTTATGACATTGTTGTATTGTCTGTAAGAGGTATACATTGTTGTATTGTCTGTAAGAGGAAAGAGGTATGACATTGTTGTATTGTCTGTAAGAGGAATACATTGTTGTATTGTCTTTCAGGGGTATGACATTGATTGTTGTATTGTCTTTAAGAGGAATTACATTGTTTGATTGTCGTTAAGAGGAATGACATTGTTGTATTGTCTTTAGGAGGAATGACATTGTTTTATTGTCTTTAAGAGGAATGACATTGTTGTATTGTCTTTAAGAGGAATTACATTGTTTGATTGTCGTTAAGAGGAATGACATTGTTGTATTGTCTTTAAGAGGAATGACATTGTTGTATTGTATGTAAGAGGAATGAAATTGTTGTATTGTCTTTCAGAGGAATGACATTGTTGTATTGTCTGTAAGAGTTATGACATTGTTGTATTGTCTGTAATAGGAATGACATTGTTGTATTGTCTTTAGGAGGAATGACATTGTTTTATTGTCTTTAAGAGGAATGACATTGTTGTATTGTCTTTATGAGGAATGACATTGTTTTATTGTCTGTAAGAGGTATACATTGTTGTATTGTCTGTCAGGGGTATGACATTGTTATATTTTCTTTAAGAGGTATGACATTATTGTATTGTATGTAAGAGGTATGACATTGTTGTATTGTCTGTAAGAGAAATGTCATTGTTGTGTTGTCTTTGAGAGGTATGACATTATTGTATTGTCTTTGAGAAGTATGACATTATTGTATTGTCTTTGAGAGGTATGCCATTGTTGTATTGATCTAAACAGGTATGGCATTGTCGTATTGTCTTTGAGAGGTATGGCATTAGGCCTTTTTGGTGAATTTCTTTGATTTTGTATTTATGATTTCTGTTACAGGGTTGAAGACTTACAGGTACCAGAGAGCCATGTTTTGAAGTGTTGCGTCCGGTATAGGTAAGTTACACATTTTTAATACATAAAGGGAAGAAAGCAATTGGCTAATCCATACAGACCACATAATTGTAATCTATTACGATTGGTTGGATCATATCTACACTCATAGGTAAAAGTCCCCAAATTACTACATCCATAGTGTTTGTTAGTCCTAAGACCATCAATGTCTACATTCATCGTGTTTGTTAGTCCTAAGACCATCAATGTCCACATTCATAATGTTTGTTAGTCCTAAGACCATCAATGTCTACATTCATAGTGTCTGTTAGTCCTAAGACCATCAATGTCTACATTCATCGTGTTTGTTAGTCCTAAGACCATCAATGTCTACATTGATAGTGTTTGTTAGTCCTAAGACCATCTATGTCCGCATCCATAGTGTTTGTTAGTCCTAAGACCATCAATGTCCACATTCATAGTGTTTGTTAGTCCTAAGACCATCTATGTCCACATCCATAGTGTTTGTTAGTCCTAAGACCATCAATGTC
>NW_018407466.1:184904-191774 GCF_002113885.1 Mizuhopecten yessoensis
CCATGGTGTTTGTTAGTCCATAGACCATCAATGTCTACATTCATAGTGTTCGTTAGTCCTAAGACCATCAATATCTACATCCATAGTGTTTGTTAGTCCTAAGACCATCAATATCTACATTCATAGTGTTTGTTAGTCCTAAGACCATCAATGTCTACATCCATAGTGTTTGTTAGTCCTAAGACCATCAATATCTACATTCATAGTGTTTGTTAGTCCTAAGATCACCAATATCTACATCCATAGTGTTTGTTAGTCCTAAGACCATCAATATCTACATTCATAGTGAACATTAGTAGAATCATTACACTAAATATCATTAATGATTACACTGAATTCATAACAGGATTTTGAGGATACAAAACAAAAGATATCCAATGTCCTCGTTCAGTAGCCTTCTGTGGATGGGTCCTGAATGTGTTCCGTTAGTTTGAAATGTTCATTAGCCTACCATGGTGGGTTTCGTAATGCAATTCAGTAGTCCAGCACAAAAAGTAATAAAAAGTCAAAGAAAAGAATGCTGGACAACATCCACATGAAGGTGATCGGTAATATTTTATTTCAAATTGATGATCACATTGATGTGGATGTCATCTATTCTTTGAAGTTTTTAGAGGAGGTTTTTAGAGGAGTTAGGAATCAGTTCACTAACCTGTACTGGGCACTTACCTATCACAATCCAACCTGGTAAATAGTAAACCTCTGTCAAAAGGGATTGTTCCTATGGTCTATATATATTGTCTGACTAACCCAGCATTGTCATGCTAAAGACTCGCCATACTTTAAATATAAAAAATATCAACAGTTTTTAAGAATTTTTGTGAGAAGAAATATGTGAAACTGTAAACAAGTTTGTCAGAGAGATCTAGAGATATGTTTAAGAACATATTTCCTCTAGTATTTTTGTAGACAGAAATTGAAGTATGACTGTTAAAGTAATGGAAAAATGACGTTTACGTTTTTTTGTATTTCCTGAAACGATTTATGGCCTAGTTAAAAACATGTTAATATCTTACTTACAGACATTCCTTTATTTCGTATTATTACTATATTGGTAAAAAAATAATAATAATATAATAATAATATACAACATTTGATATAGCGCCCTATCTAGCTAGAATAAGCCACCTTAAAGTGCTTTACAGAAGAAACCTGCTTTACAGAAGAAACCAAGAACAAAACAAAAAAAGAATTCGCAAAAAACATTTATTTAAAAAGATATAAGTTTCAAAATTTTAAAAACATAGAATACTAAAAGCTGTGGTGTGTATGTGTGTTCTAATTTAAAGCCAAACCTTTTTTTTCTTTAAATGTGCAAGGAGTCATTGATATATAGTATAATGCTGTGTATGGTGCGTGCGCCTGCGGCCATGGAACTGATCACCGGCGACTGGACATCCAAATCTGTTTAAGCATGGTCACTTCAGATATAGGACTCCACATATAACATCCAACACAAAAAATCTCCATCTTTATTGCCAATTTTTTTCGCTACAAACTGTGCATTAATTTGGTAGTGAGCTTCCACTGCCGGCCATTGTGGCTCTGTTGTCCAGTCTCAATTCACTTACCCGGGCCCAGATTGACCGTTGGGGTCAGTGGCTCCTAGAATGTCCAGCGGCCAAATTAGAATCAGTTCTGGACATTTTTCATTTCATATTCATACCACACAAATTTGTTAGAATTTTATGATTAGTTTTGAGAATAGTAATAAGTGTGGTAATAGACAACAACAACAGCATCTGTGATTACCATGACAACCGAATCCCTAATCCTGATCATCCCCAGTCTTAATTCATGGAAAGTGGGGCTCCCTCAACAGGGGTCATTTTGGAAATGAAAAAAAGGGAATATGATCGTCAATAGCTTGTAACATTGTACATCCTGTGCTTGTTTGGTTAATTTCGAGGAGATATGAGTTATTTTTAACCCCCTCCCATGTCATTGTCACAGTTAAAGGAGAATTTACATGTACTAATGACACGACCCCCTCCACCACAATTAGCATATGGCCAGACATTGTTCTTGTTAGGCTACATGTGGTTATTACAAGGTATTGGAAGGGTTGGAGAGGCAGTTCCCTGAAAATCTCGTGACATAACGTAGTCATTTTGTGTGGTCTGTTTCCCAGTCATCGGTCACTGGTCAGTTAGGATATGCATTGGTAAATCCAACACTGGTCATCCGTTACAAATGAGTTGTCCATTCATTATGCAGAGTCGTTACATATTTACTGAATTGGTTAACATAAGATTATGTATTGAATTCTTCCTTCTGAAACAGATCATAAATCTTGGAACCATTTCATATGAGCGATTCAAACAAGCCATTATTTTTGACTGTCTGAAAATTAATTTAAAGCCAGCTTTTTGGAATTAAACATATGACAAAAACGAAGATACAACTTCCCATTTCTGGATCCAAAGATAGTTAACGAGTGCGATACGTTACGAGGAGTGAGTGTTTTACCAGGTCTGTCTCCTGGTCCAACAGGATACGTATCCACAGTGATATGATGAAATTGTCAGCTGTATGGCTTGTCATATGACTGACTGAATTTTGAAGTGCTATCAAGTCGTTTAATGCAAGCTAACCATTATGCCATATATGGAAATGTTGTATTGTCATTGGAAATAAACGGCCATGATAATTTCCTATTCAAGAGATTTACATAGGATGTAATATTGATCTGAGTCTCTCCACTAAGTCATTTACAAATACAAAACAGACACTCACTTTTTTTACTCCATTTTTTGTTTAATCTTCTTGTCCACTTTCTACACTCGAATGCTTTTTTTATCAAGATAATTTTTTCGATGGATGAAATTAATGTCGCTGACCTGGGAATAAAGATCTCACTTACAATTACTTGAGTGTAGTAATCTTTCTTGATGTGAAAAATGGGTAAACGATGAGGAAGAACTGGGGAACTTTACATGATAGATCTGCTGGTAATGGTTGCATCAGATGTGGAAACCCAGCCACGGGGTTTTAATGTGGACAACCGGAAAAAGTTGGTGAGGGAGAAAATGAGTTTTTGAGGTAGTTAAATGGTTGGTCAGATAAAAAACAAATTTTAAAACGGCTCTGTTTGTCGTCCCTCGGTCTGACCAAAGTGCTTATCTGAACCTGAGGTTGTAGAAAACTGTATGAATTTGAAATGTACATACTTTATTGGGAGACATTTGATCTTTGTAACAACATTAAATGAGGATGTGTTAGATGTGTTTGACTTATGGTTGTATTTGAATATATTTTGTATCCTCGATCAAACTTTTTTTTTTTTTCATCAAATAGCCGAAACCATCTGACATTTTCATTACAACAGCATTGAATTGATAAGGGTTTGTAACTAAAAATCATAAATTTCTCTGTGGAATTAAATTGATAATAAAATGTATATTTGAATTCTAAATGGATGGTTTACAAGAAAATTTTAACTGACCTTGAGAAGAGCATCAAAATCTAGAAATCAATCTGATATTAGACTGGCATCTTTAATTGATCTGTGATCCTTGGGGGCTAGTATCTTTAATTGATCCATGATCTGAAGGCAGGTGTCTTTAATTGATCTGTGATCCGAGGGCAGGTGTCTTAAATTGATCCGTGATCTGAGGGCAGGTGTCTTTAATTGATCCGTGATCCGAGGGCAGGTGTCTTTAATTGAACTGTGATCTGAGGGCAGGCATTTATAGTATGTCTGTGATCGTAGGGGCAGGCATCTATTATGTATCTGTGATCGTAGGGGCAGGTATCTATTATATATCTGTGATCCTAGGGGCAGGCATCTTTTATATATTTGATCCTAGGGGCAGGCATCTATTATATATCTCATTCTGTGATCATTGGAGGTGGCATCTATTATATATCTTTGGTTGTAGGGGCAGGCAACTATATTATATCGGTGATTGTATGGGCAGGTACTTATTAAATATCTGTGATCCTAGGGGCAGGCATCTATTATATATCTGTGATCATTGAAACTGGCATCTATTATATATCTTTGGTTGTAGGGGCAGGTACTTATTATATATCTGTGATCCTAGGGGCAGGCATCTATTAAATACATGTATGTGATCCTAGAGGAAGGCATCTATTATATCTGTGATCATAGGGTCAGGCATTTATTATATATGTGATCATAGGGTGAGGCATTTATTATATATGTGATCATAGGGGCAAGCATTTATTATATATGTGATCATAGGGGCAGGCATTTATTATATATGTGATCATAGGGTCAGGCATTTATTATATATGTGATCATAGGGGCAGGCATTTATTATATATGTGATCATAGGGGCAGGCATCTATTATATATGTGATCATAGGGGCAGGTATCTATTATATATCTGTGATCATAGGGACAGGCATCTATTATATTTATGTGATAGTAGGGGCAGGCATCTATTATATTTATGTGATCATAGGGCAGGCATCTATTATATATGTGATAATAGGGGCAGGCATCTTTTATATATGTGATCATAGGGGCAGGCATCTTTTATATATGTGATCATAGGGGCAGGCATCTATTATATATGTGATAATAGGGGCAGACATCTTTTATATTTGTGATCATAGGGGCAGGCATCTATGATTGATCTTTGATAAAAAAAACTAGACATCTAAATTAATACAATATCATGATCATCTGTGGGACAGGAAGTTGTTTCTCCATTCTTTTTTTCCCCAAATGAGAGAGAACAAATCCATCATAGATTTAACTATGTTCATCTATCATTCATGTATTGTAGGTAAAATCTGTCATGGGATGCCAAATGTAACACAAAACAAATATGACTTGAAAGACATAAAAATAAAAAAATGATGGAAGTTACAGTAAAACATTGGTACACTGCCACATTGTTGGCATTATAAAGAGGTTTGGGCTTTATAAAGGGGTATATTGAAGGGTGATGTAAAGAAGTTGTTAGAAATAATGAAAAAAAACATAGAAATATTTAGCAGTGAATTAGATGGGAAATAAAATGAAGGGAAGTGTATCAAGGAATTTTACTGTTTGATAGTAAATAGTACAGGAATGGTGAGAGGGGCATTGTATTGAGAGTTTTTACTATTGGACTGTCTACGGTACGGGAATGGTTCAAGGGGCATTGTATTGAGAGCTTTTACTATTGGACTGTTTACAGTACAGGAATGGTTCAAGGGGCATTGTATTGAGAGTTTTTACTATTGGACTGTCTACGGTACAGGAATGGTGAGAGGGGCATTGTATTGAGAGTTTTTACTATTGGACTGTCTACGGTACAGGAATGGTGAGAGGGGCATTGTATTGAGAGTTTTTACTATTGGACTGTCTACGGTACAGGAATGGTGAGAGGGGCATTGTATTGAGAGTTTTTACTATTGGACTGTCTACGGTACAGGAATGGTGAGAGGGGCATTGTATTGAGAGTTTTTACTATTGGACTGTCTACGGTACAGGAATGGTGAGAGGGGCATTGTATTGAGAGTTTTTACTATTGGACTGTCTACGGTACAGGAATGGTGAGAGGGGCATTGTATTGAGAGTTTTTACTATTGGACTGTCTACGGTACAGGAATGGTGAGAGGGGCATTGTATTGAGAGTTTTTACTATTGGACTGTTTACAGTACAGGAATGGTTCAAGGGGCATTGTATTGAGAGTTTTTACTATTGGACTGTCTACGGTACAGGAATGGTGAGAGGGGCATTGTATTGAGAGTTTTTACTATTGGACTGTCTACGGTACAGGAATGGTGCGAGGGGCATTGTATTGAGAGTTTTTACTATTGGACTGTTTACAGTACAGGAATGGTTCAAGGGGCATTGTATTGAGAGTTTTTACTATTGGACTGTCTACGGTACAGGAATGATGCGAGGGGCATTGTATTGAGAGTTTTGACTATTGGACTGTTTACAGTACAGGAATGGTTCAAGGGGCATTGTATTGAGAGTTTTTACTATTGGACTGTCTACGGTACAGGAATGATGAGAGGGGTATTGTATTGAGAGTTTTTACTATTGGACTGTTTACAGTACAGAATGGTGAGATGGGCATTGTATTGAGAGTTTTTACTATTGGACTGTTTATAGTACAGGAACAGTGAGAGGGGCATTGTATTGAGAGTTTTTACTATTGGAATGTTTACAGTACAGGAATGGTGAGAGGGGCATTGTATTGAGAGTTTTTGCTATTGGACTGTCTACAGTACAGGAATGGGGAGATGGGCATTGTATTGAGAGTTTGTTCTATTGGACTGTTTACAGTACAGGATGGTGAGATGGGCATTGTATTGAGAGTTTTTACTATTGGACTGTTTACAGTACAGGAACAGTGAGAGGGGCATTGTATTGAGAGTTTTTACTATTGGACTGTTTATAGTACAGGAACAGTGAGAGGGGCATTATATTGAGAGTTTTTAATATTGGCCTGTCTACAGTACAAGAATGGTTAAAGGGGCATTGTATTGCACCATTCCTGTACTATAGACAGTCTAATAGTAAAAACTCTAGTCCAATAGTAAAACCTCTGAATACAATGCCCATCCCCTCTCATCATTCCTGTACCGTAAACAGCCCAATAGTAAAAACTAGCAATGCAATGCCCCTTCAACCATTCTTGTACTGTAGACAGGCCAATATTAAAAACTCTCAATATAATGCCCCTCTCACCATTCCTGTACTGTAGACAGTCCAAGAATGGTTGAAGGGGCATTGTATTGAGAGTTTTTACTATTGGACTGTCTACAGTACAAGAATGGTTGAAGGGGCATTGTATTGAGAGTTTTTACTATTGGACTGTCTATAGTACAGGAATGGTGAGATGGGCATTGTATTCAGAGTTTTTACTATTGGACTGTCTACGGTACAGGAATGGTGAGAG